>NW_024401806.1:0-250000 GCF_016859285.1 Xiphias gladius | reverse complement strand
TTTGACTTAGATTCATTAAGTGGATACAGACATGACAAAAGATGAATCCTAATGTTACTGTTGTGTCTGCTGTTGTGTAAATAGGCAATTTTTTGCTAACACATTCTGCATTGTTGTGCTTTGTTTATGTGAGAACAATGGGTGTATTTTAATTGTACAGGTTCTACAGAGTTAAATCACACCAGAGCAACTCTGTCAGAAATACATAAGAAGAGCAACTGGTATAAGCAACCCCTGAGCTAAGAGGAGTCAACAAATGACAATGTTTTACACTAACAAAGAAGACTGGAGACTAGGGCTGTAGTCTCCAGGTCGACTGGTTGATTGGTTGGTTGATATGCTCTTGTCCAACCAAGTTCTCATTGATCGGACAATCGCTGGTGTTACTTTCAAAAGGAGAAAAAGCGAAATAGCCTTCCAGGGTTAGTTAATTATTTTTAACGGCAGGAGGGACAGACTACCGTTTTCGCAAATTTGAACTTGCCAACCTATTGGAGAATGCTAGGTCTAACTAATTTAATGTTTACTGAACTTTTACACAGAGTCGTCTCCAAACAAACTCTTTACAACATGACAACATGCTTTGATTCTTCAAGAGTTCTTGTGCTGTGATAACAAGTTCATATAGTTCTATTTTCAGAAGTCATAAAAATACGGGGAGATGCATGAGTCTCTTGTCATCATTTCTTAATAAAATAATTAGGTTAAAATGATCCTTGAGACGTTTGGCAGCTGTCTCAGGTTATTTGGGGAAAACAGAGCCATTCTGATAAAAGTGAAGCAAGGTCAAAGCATGTGGCTGCTTTTGCCTCCCTAAATGCAACGGATTGGTGTTTGCTAGAATCCATGGGTATGGCCAGATAACAGTGGCTCCAGACCAGGATGCGCCAACATTATAGTGAAGGCTACATGCAATGTGATCTGAACTAACACGGGTAAAAATATTTCCATGTTTACAGAATAGCGAACCAGTAGACTAAACTCCACATACTGTAGAAGCATTGAGTTTGACCGTTTCTGGGCGTAAAGTATTTTTTCCTTGGCCAAGCTTCAATAAATATTTTCAGCATAAGAAGTCTTCGGCTCCTGAACACTTTTCTTCACTGATGAGTTGACCAATAATCAGCAAAATCTCCACAACAATTGGTGAGCCACTGTTAACCACACCTGCATACACTCTTTCATGTATCTAAAATCCCAAAAGAGATTACCAGTATCAGGGTTAACATTCATCTCAGCCATTTGCAGCCTCTCTTTTTCAAATTTTCTCTCATAGGACCACAAACTTTCCGTCCATTCACATATAAGGGAAGAGAACTGAAAAACAAATTTACATCCTTTCTGCCTACCAACAATTCCAACCGGCATTTGTGGAGAAGACATTGCTTTATACAGTAATTTGGTGTTTTCTGTTGGTGTGTGTGTGCTTGCTTCAGCATGTTGTTTATCAATGACATGTTGACGTTTCTGTTCCACATTACTACCTATTTTTTCTAGTGAAAAATAGTTAGTCTTTCTCTTGACTTTTGGTGAGTTAATTAGTCTGGTTGTACATTCACATCTACTCACTGCTTTGGACGGTGTTTTACTCCTTTTTATACGCACATTAAGAATTTACATGCAGATTGCAGATTTCAACATTTTAAGCAGCATTAGAAGTCTCCAAACTTTTCTCCTTGGTACAGTAGTGTTGGTTTGAAGTCAAATGGGCGAAAACTCAGAAAGTATTTCGCCTTGTGTACGCAGTTTTAAAAACAAACAATTGGCGCCTAAACTCAGAAAATCCGAACGGAGCCTCCATATTTCCCAAAGGACATGGAGTAGATAAGAACTGTTTATGCTTTAAATGCAGTAGGCCTCTTTGCACTACTCCGAAAACATTTTTTCTACAGTTTAAACCTCAGGTGGGTCTCTCTGTGTCGAGTGCAGCCCTAAACCCCCCTGGAAAACAAAACCGCCACTCTGTGGCACTATGGAACTTGCAGTCTCTATTTTCTTCACAACCACATACTCAACTCTGTAACCAGCTTTTATCAGCTTAATGTAATCTGTTACACCATCTGTATTTTCTTTAAATGTATACAGTAGATGGCTTTTTAACCATGTCAGCTCTCAAAATTTCTCACTTTTTGTTTTTGCCAAATTCAAATCAATGTTACATTTGACCCTGAGGTTTCAGCCAAGACCATGAAACTCCTGACCCCTCTGATTGAGTCTTGGGTGTCTTAACATTTCAGGCAAATTAAAAAGTATCACACAGTTTCTTTATGATTTCCTCAAACACAGACATGGTAAGGCATAATTAATACATTTTGCACTTACAGCATCTTTTGTTCGGTTGAAATCCTGTTCATAACACCAAATTGTTTTGGAGATTTTGCTGATTATTGGTCAACTCATCAGTGAAGAAAGTGTTCAGAAGCCCAAGATATCTCATGCTGAAAATATTTATTGAAGCTTGGCCAAGGAGAAATTATAAATACAAGTTTATGTGCATGATGCTGTTTCCATTCTGAAACTCTGTCCCCTGTGCTCAGTCTTTTAACCCCTACATATTATGCCACAAATACTTTACGCCCAGAAACAGTCAAACTCAATGCCTTTACAGTATGTGGAGTTAGTCTATTGCTTTTCTATTCTGTAAACAGGGAAATAATTTTACCCGTATAAGTTCATCCCACATTACATGTAGCCATCAGTATAATGTCAGCCCATCCTGGTCTGGAGCCACTGTTATCTGGTTGTGCCCATGGACTCTAGCAGACACCAATCCGTGGCATCTAGGGAGGCAAAAGCAGCCATCTCCTTTGACCTTGGCTACTACAGCAACGCTGCTTCCCTTTTATCAGTATGGCTCTGTTTTCCCCAAATAACCTCAGACAGAAGCCCAACGTCTCAAGGAAAGAAAGTGTGCCTTTCAGAAAGATTTACTGCTGTCTCGCCTGAGACTTCAAGGCCCATGCTTCACCTGCGTAACCCAGTAGAAAATTCCATAACACATAGTAGTTTTGTTCAGGTAGAAGACATTGCAATCCTATGAATTCATGGCAAGGCACTGTTATTTTGATAATGTAATGGAGACTGGCCAGTTCTGTACTCTCATACTGTGAAGCCAATAATTGCATCTGTTTTATACTTTCTGATTTTTACTTTTAGTTTTTATTGCTGTGTCAGTCACAGTGTCAGTCACAAAGTGTTTAGGATTGTGTCAGCTAATGTTTCCTCTTGCCTTTGCTGAAGTAGCTGGATACAAATAGTGCTTGCAAAAATGAACAGACGCTTCTTTAGAACTGATTCTTTTTCAATTCATACCGGGTCTATAATAGGAAATAGCCTTACACCATGTCTAAGCAACCCTACAGTCCAACGTCTTTGTTTACAGAGGATGAGTTCAGTCACAGTATTAAGTGTAGGACACAAAATCACTGTGTGTTGGGCTCTGAGTTCATATGATGACAGCATTTTAACCTTAAATAGTGTTACAAACTCACTTGAGTACTTGGTGAGAAACATTAGCTTGATTTAAGCAGTGCAAGCGGTGACATAGTCATGAATGTTTTCCCCTCAGGGCTTAGTATATTATGCACTTGCTGCTGACACTGTTACTGAGTACACAAACCTTAAAACATCCATGCTACAAACTCGACTTGACTCGACTCAGCTGCCGCTGATACTACCTGTCATACAGACTGACTGCCCTCAACGCTTCCTCTACATATGTAATTGTATCCTGTATGCTGAAGAGACCGACTGGGAGCATCAGGGCTCATCCCGGATTTGTTTATCTACCAGAGTCCTACAGTAGAATCAGTGCTTGTTTGCCTCTGGACATTACTTCTGATGCCCGCTGACTGCATAATTTGACAACCACAATCTAGTTAAGTCACACAACTTTTAGTATCTGTTAGTTTTAATAACTGTTTTACATTTTTATTTAAATACAATACAACCACATTGAATGAATATAGCTGAAAAATGTCAGACATAAATACCACCAAACAATTCATCCACCATGTTAGCCTAGCTTAGCACAAAAAAGATGGAAACAGGGGGAAACTGCTTAGTTCCATTAAAAGAAAAATGCAACTCCTTTGAACAGTTCAACTAAAGTCACATATTTACTGTGAAGCCAAGTAAATAGTCATTAGAAATATTTGATAATTAATCCAATAATTAGCTTAATGAAAGACCATATTAGCGTAGCTGCTTGTGTTTATAATATATCATGGTGATTATTCTGGTGGGTTATTAGGCAGCTCAAATGCCTCTTGTTAGTTCCAGTAGATGAGACTGTTAATTTATGAGTATTTCTGCTTGACTGCATTTGACTACAACAGAAAAGAAAAACACAGGGACACAGAGCCTCTTATCTGCCACAGGCCTCTGAGCTTCTTATTGCTTTTCTGTCATTTGTTTCATTCATTTCAGCTTGATGCATTGTGTTTATACAAGCTTGTAAGATTAGCCTGAACAGACACAGGCCCTCCAGTATGACAACAGCCATGAACACAAATCAACAGTGTTATCAAGCACTCCACAGTGAAACTGAAGGAAAACCACATTGTATTTAAACATTACCCTGCTGCTGTATGGTTTCACTCCTTTAACTGTACATAATATTACATCAGTGTACAGCACGTACTGTAGTTCATTGATGAGTAACATGAATATTCTGTCTGTAGTGTTCCTACACAGATAACGAACAGTTTGAGGAAGAGTCAAGATCATCAGAGAGGACAGAGATCCAGGGCTCACCTTTGGCTCCAGAGAGGTTGGAAGGCAGAGATGACACCATAGAAACTGGAACACATCCTGTATGTAAACCTTTCCTGTCTGACTCCTCTACTCATATTGATCAAAATATAAGCCAGTTTTTAAAGATACACTCCCTTACTTTGTTATGTCCTTGTTATGTCATAATGGGGTCAGAAGACCCCATAATTCCAACTGCTCACTATTGATATCTTGAGTCATTTGTGCATTTAGTACAGTTTCAAAGTGGGAGAGGTTATTTCAGATGACCGGAGTTCTAGGGGTAAAGGTCCAGTTAGTTTTCTAATAAAAAATATTAGATGATGGAGAGTTGGAACAATTTATTTCTTGAATAGACATGAAACTTTCCTGGTACAAAGTACAAAAGATGAAGAAGTCTGTTAGAAAATATTTGATTCTTTGTTAAAGAGTCAAAGGCAGAAACCCTTGGATGTAAAATTAAAAGCAGAGAAGTTAACTATGACTAAGGTGCAATTCAGGATGAAACTTGCAAATCCAGAACTTAATATTCTGTTACTAGTAGAAGAGGATGATTACAGTGTTTAGAAAACTGATAGCAGCTCAAATTGTTTCACTTTCATTTTCTGCGACACTTCTGAATTAATTCAGTAACTATGGCACTGTATTTTGTTTCCAACTAGGTACATTTATGTACATTATATAAATTCATCATATGTTTTACATACAAAGTTATGATCTGAAAAGTAACTACCAACTGTAGTGTGGTAAAAAGTACAACACTTCCCTCCGGACTGTAGTGGAGTAGAAGTGTAAAGTAGTATCAAAAGGAAATACTCAAGAATTTAAATTGTACTAATGTACTGCACTTGAGTAAATGTAGTTAGTTACTTTCCACCACTGGTCAAGGTTCATGGGTTTCACAGTATTTAGAGCGACCCACCATACCAAACTGACTGATTAACTGAAAAAAAAAGATATATATTAGAAACAAAGTTGAAACGATTCAAACTGATGAACAAAACATAAACCAAAAATATATTTAAATTATCAAAGAGAATCCTGTCTCTAAGATGTGGTAATTGAGGAAATCATTACAAGAAAAATCCTTAAGGAACCAGTGAACTCTCATTCTTCACAACTGTATTTCTTATAGCAATGGGGGTGGGGCTGCAGGAATGTGTGAGGTGTACTCCAGTACAAGCTAATTTTTATCGTCATGTATTTGTATTAAATTTTGTGAATTGTATTATCGGATGAGGGATCAAATGAGTTCCCTGACTGACAGCACAGATGTTGTGATCATTCCTGCTGACCGTAAATATTACTTTGCATTCTATCTAAACACACATTCTGGTAGCTCCGTCCCCAGAACTGTACTGTATTGTGCTTTCAAAAAATCTTGGGAGCATATTTATGGATTTGGAGGTGCATTAAACCAAGTGAGTTACCTTTAAAGTACTCAGAGTCAAATCCCATTTTCTCCAAACTGCCTTTCCACATAATGCACATCGGGCCTCTATAACAAACACGCCTTCATCTGAGGATAGTGCAATAATACTACAATGTAGACAGAACAATGTTTTTTTCTTAAAAAATGTGAATGTTTCAAAAAGGAAATATTGCAGTCTTTCATATCTACATTTGTATTCAATGATACACTCCTCAATTTTGATATAGCATCAATAGCGACACCAAATCCAAAAATGTAGAGAGTTTTTAAATTGTAAGTAATGGCTTTATTAAAGTCAAATTATCATTAATTATGAATGTAATACCATTTTGTTAATGCCTTATAACTTAACCATCTATTAAGCATTAGGTAATGATTTATTAACCATTAATAAAGCCTTAGTTGGAAGTCATAAAGCCTTTATAAAGAGCACCTAATCAGAAATTTCAATCTTTATTCCAAGATGGTGTTTTGAATTTCAACACAGTTCAGGGTTGAAAAGATGATACTAAATGTAATACTAAGAAACCCCATTTAGTTGAAAGTGTTGAGATGATAACCATGAAAGAAATAATTAAAATCTACAAATTACAAAAGTTTTATGTGCTTAACTGTACATGTTTGTGCATAAAGATGGGAGCTTGAAACTAGAACCTAAAATTCAGCCTGAAAAGAGTGTCTGATGTTCCATGTGATAAATTCTATTTTAAGACTGATTTGTTATTCTCCCACGTCATTGGGGCAGAGGGCTGCAGACAGAGAGAGAGAGCAGCTGGAACATCGCAGACTGTGGGAAGCGGGACAGGCCGACTACCTGGGCAGAGATGCCTTCAAAAACATCCAGAGGATGCTGGACCGCTTCCTGGATTAGAAGACCACATATAAGAACACCTCTGTGACTAAACAGGTGTACCACTCCAGCCTATCCTCATGACGACTAAAACCAACACGTAAACTGCGCCAAATTTTACTGGGATTGTTTTAATTTTCTTCAAACAAAAACCTATACTATCAAATAATCTGAAAGATGATATAATCACTTAAAATGTTTTCTTTTTAACACTGATATTTTGTGCCACTGTCGACATACTCTGGGTTGAATATCAAAACACTAGAAACCACTACTGAGCACACAAACAAAATCAGTCTACTGCACCTGCTGAAAATACTGTATCTTGGAAGAAGACAGTGAGAGGGATTTTACAGAGCTGTAGTTTTATTTTGTCAATAGGAATTTTAATTAACCAGCCGTTTTCCAATTAAAAATTATAACCAGCTTTCTCATTGACAAGTTAAAGGATAAGGCTGGTGTTATTTACAAATATATATATATTTTTTTAAAAGACTTCATAATTTCGTAAAACAGCTCCTAATTGTAGTTTTTAACAGACATCAGTTAAAAGGGAGGAAATAGTGCATTTGTTGGGGACTATTTTCAGCAGTGGATGAATCCACATTTGGTGCTGTAATGAGCATTTGGGGCAGCAGGACGGTTATGTGGGACTGAGTCAAAATAAACTACAGAGTGTGAGCTCATGGTAATGAAGAAACATGTCACCCAGTGTAACCGTGTGGCTCATTACTTCAGTTATTTTTTACATTTATATTGAATTATTGAAGAGTAATTTAAACTTCACAGGAAAAGTACATATATGTAACGTTAAACTGTACATATTGAAAATACTCCAGGTTAATTGTTATAATTTCTTACCATCTCTTACCCTCTGCTGTTGCTGTTTACACTCTCATTACAGTTATTCTCTGATGCTTCCATTAATACCAAACAGAAATCAATACCCGTATTTTGATTAGCTGTTGCATATGCCTCAAGAAAATTGTTTGAATAATCATCTTTAATCAAACAAAAAGACCCCATGTTGCAGAAAACCTTTTGTGTAATTGCACATAGAATGCCAACTGAATGCCACCATGTTTAATGCATAACACCTACAAATGGAAGAAAATTTTCAACTACCCATCCCCTGATTCCACATCATCGGCGGACATAAGTTTCAAGCACTGACACATTGAACTCTGACTTCTTATTACATTGCTTATTTTTCTTCCCTACAATGTAGTTCATATTTAAACTGTGTAATACATGTGGTCTGATGCTCTATGGTAATAAATACTGTTTGATAACATTTACATGGAAAAACAAGACACTGAAACATTCACTAGTGCTTTATTTTACAGGTCCCGGGTTACAAGTTTCCTGATAAGGAATTGGTATGTAATGGCGCTCACTTAGGAATGTTCCTGGAAAGAACTATGTCATTAACAATAATAGTAATAATAGTAATAGTAATAATGGGGAACGTAGAGACAGTGCCCAATTGTTTCACTAACAATTAATGGATTCCAATTAATTGCTAATGTAACTTAGGGAGGATTCAAAAATACAAAAATGTAAGATTTTTCTACAAGAAAAACATACAATTCAACAAATCTGGAGAGTAAGCTTTCCAATGATAACTGAATATTTACTTTGGTTTAAATGGTTCTCTAAATAGAGTTTTTCCATTCATTAAGATATCAACAGTTCTTATTAGGAACTTCCTTTGAAAATATGCCTAAAACTACTACAACTACTTACTTTCTAGGAAATCCTGATTAAATTGTGGGATTCATAAACTATTCATCCTGTATGATATACAAAGGCGAAATAATTACTTGAGTTAATGTTTCAACATCTCCAAATTGTGAATATTCCACTGTTGTATCTATGTTCACAACAAAACGTTTAACTTTTTTTTTTTTCTATTTTCAGCAGTTGGGTTAAAGATGATGCTTTTGCTGAACATAATACACATCTTTTACCAAGTTCCTCATGTAATTTGAGTTCCCATAGACAAATAGAAACTCCCTAATACACACACACACACACACACTCACACACATGTTAATTTCTCCACCAGGGGGCACTGTGGCTCTTCTATCAGAGCTCTCTCCATCATGGCAGCAAATAAGAGAAGCAGGAACACATATTAATAAATGTTTGACTGCAGTCAACAGTATGCTGTGTGATCCTTATCGACTAGGCACATGGTGCATGTCATTTTCATTGGCATTCCTCTCATAATGTTGTGACACAGAGATGGAAGATAGTGTACTGAATGCAGAGCAAAATGTCAGGAGGTGAGCTCAGGCCCCGGGCAGAGCTAAGGTTGTCAGTTAAAAGGCCTTATGATGATTGCTCTGAAAGACAACCTGGCACACTCCTGCTCTCAGCTGAGCAGCTGAGAGCAGACTCTGTTTCAAAAAGATTAAAGAGCGAGCACAAATCTGGGATAAATTGCTGGTTTCCTATAACCGCCTCATTCATTAAGCTCTGAAAAGGCAAAAGGAATCACAAATCAGTCCCTGCAGACACAAACATTCTAGAAATAATGCTGTTAAACACAGCTTCTAACCCAAGTTAACTAAAAACAGAAGAAACAGTGATATCTTTATTTGGGGCTCTACTGTGTGTAATATGTGCCAAAGAGTCTGCAGGTTTTTATTCTCTCAAATAAACAGAGGCTGAGTTTACCATTTAGCTTTCCTCTCAGGTTGAATGTGTATATATCTGTAAAATAAATTGCTGTAATGATTAGCTGCATTCATGTTGTGTGTGATTTAGCATAAATATGACCTGCCAACTGGGAGAAGTCATTCATGTCCGCCTCCTAGTGGTAATTACAAGCAGGGACTGACTAAGTGTGTCAACACATGCCGCAAATACAGATATTAATTAACCAACATGGCAGTGCAAGATAATTAAAGAAAAAAAAATATTATAGAGTATATTATCACTTTAATACTGTTTAAATCAGTTAGAAATGTCAAGATTAGTCTGCTGTAGGTTATTTAAGGGTCATAAAAAAAAGTCATAGCCAACATGTCAACATGTTGATTCCACATGAATAATTGCGGGCTGCATGGGTTCAAAATTGGAAAACTGCATGAGCCCCAATTTCACCTCACCTACTGGGCTAATAGTTTCTAGCCTATTGGGAACTGATTTTCGGGGGCTACGTGAATCAAATTTAAAACATGAGCAAATTATGTTGTGGTGCTAGATGAAAAGTCAGGGGATCACCAAAGTCAGACGGAATATCCCACTGGAGACCATGTATTGTTTAGATATTTCAGTCTGGACCAAAGCTGTGGACCGACAGACAGAGAGACTGACATTGTCATTCATAGCCCCAGCACTAGCATGGCTAATAAAAGTGGGCATTTATACATATTTTGACCAGTTATGACCAGTTAAAAAATGAAATGCTAAAAACCTGTTTGCAGACTCTCCTCACTGATGTTGAAATCATCAACAAATGACATTTTGTACCTCCAGAGCAACTCAACCACAAAGAAAAGTTGGTAGAAAGCAAAAATCTGCTGTTTGTTTGAATGAAATCAAATACATCACTCACAGCGAGCTTTCAGGCTTACTTACGTAACCGGCGCTGACACCACACTGACCCCTCAAAGAATTACACCATACTGGTGCAATCTATTTGTTTTGACAGTGTGGGACTTACACCCATATGTACTTCCAAGAAATTCCACCTGTATCGGGCACATCAACCCAAATCTCAAGGAAGATGGAAATGAATGCCAAGCTTGGTCAAATAAGCAGGAGCTTGAAGGGCTGTTTGGTCGAGACTGGTGAAGCACCTGGGTTCTATTATGTTTCTCCCCTCACTTGTTTATTCTTCATTTTCAACAAAAATGCTTTTCCCTCTTCCACTTCTTTGAGTCTGTTTAGATGAACAAATAGTCCTGTTAATGTCCCCATCTGGAACTCTTCTGTGGGTTGATGAGTAAACTGTTTGATGGTGTACTTATGATTTGTTGATGATTGTGGATGAGGCTGTGAGTGCGAGAGAGAACAGAAAAAAAAGGAGAGAAATTGTGTGTGTGCAGGTGTAGGCTATACGCCCATACCAGTCAGTTCCAGCTGTTATGTAAGCCATGCTGTGATTGCTTTCAGATACACACAGTGTGGACGAGACGGATATGTGATAAATGTCAGAGAATCATAAGCACCTCCCTATGTTTTGTGTTAACTTTTTTGCCACCCTCTCCACTCAGCATGTGTGTTAGCCATCACATGACTATTTTGACTCATTATTAATACCACTCAGGTAATTTGATGGTTTTAACCAGCGTCTTTGGATTCGAATGACCCACAAGTTCTACGATCAGGCTAATTGGGAATTGTGAGAGTAAGAATATGGGATGCGCTCATTTCAAGGCTCCTGATGGGGCCGAGCAGCTGAGTGGAGTTGGTACCCACAATGGCAGGCCGCCGACTGAAACTGGCCCACAAAACAAACCAGATTCCCACAATTAGACAAGTAAGCACCCTGCAATTCAATGGATAGATGCACCTTGAAGAACATTTGTTAATTTATATGGAAGTTAAAGTACATATCGCGATGAAAGAAAAGAAAATTCCTGACAGTGGTGCTGCAGGCCAGGGCAATGCCATCTAGAGTAAGTATATCATTAGATAATGAGTTTCTGAGGTGTTGCGGGCCAAGGACAATAACTTCAGTTTTGTCTGAGTTTAAAAGCAGTAAGTTGCTGGTCATCCAGGTCTTTAAATCCCTAAGGCATGCTTGAAGTTTAACTAACTGACTGGTGTCATCAGGCTTGACTGACAAGTACAACTTGGTATCATCTGCATAACAATGGAAGTTTATGGAGTGTTTCCTAATAATATTGCCTAAAGGAAGCATATATAAGGTGAATAGAACTGGTACAGTTGATGTCATTCTCAGTGAGCATGCAGCACTATCAACGTGATTATTCAATTTAGGAGGGACTAAAACTAGCATACAAGTCCTCTGTTATATTGTGATATGGTAGTGAATTAAATGCTGTTTGAATCATTTCCTAAAATTTAGCTACAGCACTATCAGATAGACATCTAGTAAATACATTTTGCCTAATGGTGTGTAGTCCAGCAATAGGAAATAAAAGTTAACACACAATGGTCTGACAAAAGAAGATTCTAGGGAAAGACTATTAAATGTTCAAAGTCAGAACAAGGTCGGGGGTGTGGTTAAAACGGTGAGTGGGTTCATTTACACTCTGTGTGAAGCCAGTCGAGTCTAATAATGAGATAAATACAGTGCTAAAGCTAACATTATCAACATCCACGTGAATATCGAAATCACCTACTCTAATTACTTTATCTGTACTAAGGACTAAACTTGATAAAAACTCTGAGAATTCAGATAAAATTTCAGAGTATTGGCTAGGAGTGCAGTACACTATAACAGATAGAATAGGCTTTAATGTTTTCCAGGTTGGATGTGAGAGACTAAGAACTAAGCTTTCAAAGGAGTTTTGAGTGAGTTCAAATGAGATTGAGTTTTATGCTTGATAAATAGGCTTTAGTCGAAAATGGCTGCAACTCCACCTCTTTGACCGGTGGCTCAGGGAATGTATTATTATGACTGTGGGGAATGGATTCATTTAGGCTAACATATTCATCATGACAAAGCCAGGTTTCAGTAAGACTAAATAAATGAATATGATGATGATAATATTAGATCGTTTACTACTAAGGCTTTGGATGGGAGCAATCTAAGGTTTAATAGTCCACGTTTAATTCTCCTATTTTTGCTTTCCTGCTCTCTTGCTTCTCTTATAATTTAACATGTTGCTGGGTAGGCACAGTCTCTATGGGGTTTTGGTTGGGTAACAGCTGCAATGGAAGCACAGAGAAGCGTCTAAGTCTGCAACTCTGCCTCCTGATCTCAGCTCTGGGTTGTCATGGTTTTGGTCTACTAATAAACTCAGTCAGATTTCTAAATATGGGAGATGCTCCATCCAACGTGGGATGTATGCCGTCTCTCGTAATCAGACCAGATCTTCCCCAAAAAGTCCGCCAATCATCTACAAAGCCCATGTTGGCTGCTGGACATCACCTCCTCAACAACCAGCGATTGAATGATGACATGCGGGAGAGTAGGAGCTTTGCTGGGTCGGCTCGCACTGGCTACTGGGGGCTGGCTAACTTTCAATGGTGTGGTGCCGTGTTTCCAATTCACTGAGTGCCCTAAGATAGTCTCTGTTATGATTTGGTGATATATATATAAATAATTTGAATTTGAGGTCAAATTGTTACTTCTTGACTTGCTGAGATACATTTTTCAGAGAGCTGCTACTGGGTTCATGAAAACTTATAAACTATACATCAATTCTGTAAATCCTGTCTAACCCAAGCAGAATAAATTAAACAAAATTCGACCACATGATGGCCTACAGGCATGCTCACATCTGCCCGTAGACACCAATTCCCAGAATGGGAGATGATCCACAGGCCCAAAGATTGGGAAACTATCCGCAGGCCCACAGCTGCTGGAACCTAAGACATTCTTTGGGATGGTCTTGTGACTTTTATACAGTTGACACAAAGCAGATGGTGAAATATAACTTTTTTTGTGTACAAAATAAATTCACAACATACCTATTAAGATTCAAAAAACATACTTTGTGATATTGGAACTTTAAGGTTGTAATAAACAGTTTTATCTTTTACAATATGTTACCAAGAAAGATTTGAATCAAAACCAGAAAGCACTATTCAAAGATCGTGAATAATTGGATTTCTGACAGTTTCCTTTACAAGCAGAACAAAAGAGCTTAAGTTTCTCCTTGGGTAATACTGCTTGAAATGTTGCAATCTGTTATCTTTTAAAAGTGTGAGTATAAAAAGTTTTCTTAAAAACAGTAGCACAAAAGCATGAAGCAAAATTCAAAGATGAAAATGTGGGTTCACAACTGTAGAATGTAATCTGTAGAAAGTAATCCTTGGCCAACATTGCTTGAAAATATAATACGGATATGGATCTGAGGGGTCCTGAACAAATAAAAGATCGTGTGTAATGCTATTCATATTCCAAATCAGTTTTGCACGTGTAGGAGTAGTTCTGTACTTAGAGACTATTTATGGCATTTCAAATTGTTTAGATACAGGCCCCTCTATGTTAAATGAGCTTTAAAATGATACATTTTCCTATATTCCTTAGTTTTGTGAATAATCATGTTTTTTTCTACAAACCATTTATTCAACAACAAAATGTGCCTTATTCTCGAATTCTTGACACATTAGTGAACACTGTTTTTAATACAAGCAGCAGATCAAGAACTTTGCCTGAGTAGTCTTAAAGCAGCTGTAATCAAAATTTCTATATTAACAACAGATCAGCTGAACGTGTAATGTGAAAAGTGTTGCTCATAGTGACAAACTCAAAGAAAATGATTGCCCACAGTTCCTCTTAACATGGTCTATCATTATTTCCAGATATAGCAGGCACCTCTTTTCAGAGAAAAAGCTGTAAAAAGGCTGCTCAGCAGCAAACAGCAAAAGGACACAGTTGGGGACTAGCTGGTGACTGCGATCATTTATCAAAATCTGTCTACAAAACAAGACAACGGTCATTTTTAGCATTTTTAGGCAGAGTAGAGAGAATAAACAGCCCACAAGTAGTCAGCCACCGTGATGACTAATGAAATTGACAGGTCTAGGTCAAAGGCCAGCCAGCTTCTAGACCCTCCCTTCTCTCTCTCTCTCTCTCCTGTCTGTAAGGTGTTTGTGCCAACTGCAGTTAACTCAAAACATGCACTTTTTTGTGTAGGTCCCAGACACCTAGTTTGAATTGTGTCACAAGGATGTTTGGAATCCCAACCTAGTTTCACAGGTCTAGATAGAATATACAGTATAACATATTGAATATCACAAACATTAATGGATCCTTGGCTCTCCAATACCGCGCTGCATCCCGGGCTCTCAGGGTCCCTGGCTCCCCAGCTCCCAGGATCCCCAGTATTGTTTTCAGGTTATTGCATGAACACTTATTGCTAATATGCTTTGTAGAGCAAGATAATACCATAGGTTCATACCCGGAATTGTGAATAGAACAAGATCATTTTTATTTTAACATTTTGTTGTTTATATGCATAGGAGATGGCCATAATACCACCAGGTTCAAAAGGTCATGCCTTGATTGATTGTGGTCGCCCGAAAAAGACATTTTGGAAGGCATGGGATGTAGGGCAATGCAAAAGAAAGAGTTAACTATTTTTTTCTATGCAAATGTTTTGCATGAGCCAAAAGCAAAATTGTGATGAAATTGTTTTTATAACAAGAGGCAGAATAAATTAATAACGTTGGAATAAAACTGCTTCTGAATTTCCCATGCTCTTAGGGTGTTGATGATTATGGTGCATTCTATGCTCATGGCCATTGAGGAAACCGAGGTCCAGAACCTCAGTATTTTTTCCGAGGTGTGTATAATGAAAGTCATGAAATAATTGCCTAAAAAATAACACTACTTTGGTTCTGAAAAGATAGTGTACAACGCCAAGATAACTGACTTTCTCATCTTATTATTACTTGAGTTTGGGTGGGTGGAGTGAATGATCTTGTCGTTACTACAAAATCTTTACTCAGCGTGGTGGTTCTTTGATTATGTCAACAAATCAGACAGGCAGCTGAATCAACAAAGCTATAGACTATCACCTATCAGAACCTATCAACAAAAGTTGAAATGCTTTTCTTTCAATTCATTTTTGTAAAGGTTGGAAATGCAAGTTAAAATGAGGTACGCCTATATATTTTTATTTTCATTGCGCGATTATACTAGCGGAGGCCAGTAACATTTACTTATGAATATCAGTGACCCTGTGTTTACTTTCTTCATTGACAAAGACAAAAATGAAAAGACTGCATCATTCAAAGCTCAGCTTTGGGAAGGGAAGAGATATGGGACAAGATAAAGCGATTTAAAGAAAATGAAAGAGTGATGGTGAAGGAGATGGGCAGGTACTGCCCACTGTGCCCAGGATAGGATTAGCATTATGAACCTGTGCTTTTCAAACATAAACAAAAACCGGTTGACCTGATGACATTCAAACAATGTAGGCCTAATTACCGCAGAAATATATGTTCTTTGGTAATTACATAAACTATCAGCTCAATTTAACAATAACACAAACCTAGCCTAGTGTCATAATATAGTATTATTTTATAAATATATTATTGTATAAAATGCTCGAAAAGCCATTAGACGGCGAAATCCTGAAAAAGAAGGCTCACCATAGTTGAGCTGGGTTTAAAGCTCTCCTTAATTATGCAAAGTAGCAGAGTCATCTGTTTCTGATATTGCAACAATACAAAAAAAAATGCAATACATAAACTCGCTGTATTTACTCTTCATGACTTCAGTCATTATGCCTAAAGTTTTAGGCTTTACCAGTAAAGTTAAGGGTTTTTTCCTTCATTGCCTCAGTTCAAAGGCCAATTTGAAATAGATAGGCCCCCTACCCCCCTTGTGAGCTTTACACTGTCGACCAAATGAATGATAATCAAAAGAAGGAATTTGACACGTGGTACTACAGCTTGTAGTATCGTACTGGGAATTTTGATTTTCAGAAGAAAGCTAAACTTTTCTCAGAAAATGACATAGGCATCTTCATGATGGCTTGCTCCATATTTAGGAAAGAGTATATTGAAGAAAAGGGGGTAAACCCTTTCAGCTTCGACACCATCGCATAAGCGTGCATGAAGGTTTTTGTCACAATTTTCCCACCTCCTAAGAACCTCGCCGTACCCTAACCCGAAGGCTACAGGCATCAATTTAAAATGTATTCAAGCAACGGCATTCCTTGGTTAGTGTGTCATATTCACAGAGAACATCTTCATTCAATGTACACTGAACAAGGAAGAAAAAAAGCTAGGGTGCTACTTTGTATACGGTTACACAGAGATTAATGGTGAAAAATGGGTCTGGGACTATCCAGGTTTTTTTTTCCACAGCTGTCTGTCCTGTTTTCCTCCCCATGACATTTGTCCTCTGGCAGGTAATACCTCTGAAGATTTGCACAAGGCATGCACGGACAAAGTACAAAAGCTACAATCTGTGCCTGTAAAGGTGGTATTCATGAGAGAACATAAATGGATAGAGATGAAAAAAATCTCATCAGTGGTTGCAGGATTTTCTAAAACAATCCCATCCTCCTCAACCTCTGTCAACCTGAGATGCTTTACACGGCAGTAGGACGTTCGCTGTATGGCCAAGGTACAAAGCAGCTCCGCATGAAAGTATTCGGTATGTAGATGTGACTTCTATTCCTACGTAAATTGTAACTATCCTTATCCTCTATCCTAAAATCATTTACTAAAAGTTTGACGTGCCTCAGAGCTACTTTGGATTGATCAGCGCCAAATTTAACCCCCCTTGAGGGTTATTTTTTCCAGTGTTTCAAGATTAGGTAAACTAGTGTCGCACATGGGCAGGGCTCTGGAGATGAGATATAGGGTCGTTGAGATCACAGAGGTGTGGCACTTTGACAGAAAGAGTGATTCTATATTTATTGATTACATTGACACTTTTCTCAAGGGAAAGCCGGAAGCATCAGGGTACCCCTGTTAAGCAGTAAATCAGGACAGCATAGTATATCAGGGACCATCTGGTCAATCAATGCTAAAATTACATCAAAACCTGCCAAAAGACAAGTTTGTAAACCATGTCTTAGCAGCAATTACTCCTCCTCCTTCAAAGACAGAGGAAGGAGAAGTTCAGTGGGGTTACAGCAATCGCTGTAGAGCACCCTCTAACAACGTAAACAATCTATTCAAAGCAGCTTTCACCAGCGTCTATGGCCATCTCAAGCTGTACAGTTTTATGGAGCAGTTACAAGAGAGGGTTCTCTACTATTATACAGATGGTCTGATCTATGTCAAAAAGGAGGGGTAGACCCGTCTTGAACTGGACAATTATCTTGGGCGGTTGACGTATGAGCTAGCGGATGACAGTATGCAAGAATTTTCTATGGCTGGACCTGAAGGTTATGCCAATCAGACTAAAACCAATCGGTTAGTGCTGTACGTAAAGGGGATTACAAGGACCCATGAATCTTTGTCAAAGGATTAACTTTAACAGCATCAAAGAGCTGGTGGAGGGCTAGATTGAAAACTCTGAAGACTATGTCATTGCAGCCCTTCAGCAAAACATTGTGTACGATAATAAGGGGTTTTATCTTAAAAACTTTTTTCATAGACTGAGTGGTCTAGGATAAAAGGTGGCTCTTACCCAGCAGTTAAACTGCTGGGTAAGAGCCTATGTACCCTAAGTTTTAATTAAGTAAAAATGTCACACTTTGGTGTAATACAAGAAACTGATTTTGATCCTAGACTGTGCGTGCCTTTTTCCTGTCTGATTGTGGGACCCAGTGGTTGTGTATTGGAAAAGTGGGAATATGTGATGCATTTAGTACCTGAGAACGTTTCTTTGATTTATACTTTGTTTCAACCCATGTATGTTGAATTACAAAACTGAATAAAAAGATAAAGTTCTTACCCAAACTACCTGATTCTTTTGAAGATAAAAACCTTTTTCCTCCTGATCAAACACACTTGATTATTCTGAATGATGTTACTTTTCAAGCGGCTGACCATCTTGAAATTGTAAAAATCTTTACACATTTCAGAAATAACAAAAATAAGAGTGTCTTCTTTTTGATGCTGAATACTTTTTACCGAGGTTAGTACAGCTGCACCATCACCTTAAACAGTAATTATGTAATCTTGTTTAAAATACTTGGCTCATCAGATATTTCCTCAACAGAAAGCCTTTTCTATGTAAAGTTATGACGACACTAACAGAAACTCTCACATTTATTTAATGATAAACTTGACTCCTGCCTGACCAGATCAGTTTAGACTAAAAACAGGACTACTACCCGGAGAACTATCTTGCATGTATTTGCCTTAAAAAAAAGGATGTCTGTACGTTTGAAAAGAATCCTCCCACTGCTGAGAACATTGGTGAACAGGTCTCCACGCCTTTGCAAAGCCGTATTATACTAATGTTCCATCCTATTAGTGTGAAATAAATCTTAATGCTTTGAAAGGAAACATTCCAAATCCCGCTCGCAATACAAAAAAACTAAAACATCACAAAAATACATCAGACCGATGGCTGATAAAAATACCAGCCTAAGCAAGAAAACAAAATTAATTATTCATAGGGAAGATTTTGATGGCTCTGTTCACTTCTGTTTTACCCTTTGTGGGTCAGCTCATGGGTGGGCTCATTTCTAAGTGAAAAGTATACTTTATAAATAAAATGGCCTCACAGAAAATGTATCTGATCTCTCCTGAGCAACTAAACCATCTACAGAGAATGCAAGACTTCAGAAAATTTCAGACAAAAGGCTAAAAATGAGCTGGATGATAAAATGAGAGAAAATCAAAATCTTAATCAAAAGGGATTATAAACCGACAAGAACATGAAAATAATACCAAAAAAAAAAAACGATGAATGAAGACAAAGGAAGGTGAGACCAGAGAAATTACTCTTACTAGGAACATGTTGTTATTTAAAGTCTGTGTCTGTGATTAGTAAATTTTTTTTACACATGATAAAAAAACATAAACATGCAAAACATAAACATCATGTAAAAACAAAAGCGAATTTTCCTCTGACCAATACATATGAACGAAATCTAAAGAAATTACTTTTTAATTAATACATTTGAACAAAATCTAATCAAAGTAACATCTATCGATTAAATATTAGGACCAAAATCTATTCCTATTTATTGTCTAGCCATTACACAATCAAATCAAAAATCACAATCTAATCGAGTTAACCCCCTTACATACTATGACACTCATCAAACATTTTTAAAGAGCAGGAGACGTGGTTAAAGGACCCTGCGCAGTGATTCCTTGCACACCGTCTATATCTTTTCACAAAATCTGATGTCATGACATCTATTTTCAGCGCATCATCTTAATACAAAGACAGTACCCATATGTATAATTGGCTTCATTCCCATTTAGTGTAACCATGAAAAGCAGGGGACCATCGAAAAGATTCCTTCTCTTTTTACTGATTTTCTTTTTGGACCCTCTGCATTTTTTTGATGCTGTTACACGTTGCCCCAGCTAATGTTTCCTTGCTTTCCATGATTAAATTATAATACCTGATCATTCTTGGCCCTCTGACCCCTGGTCTTGATTACAGGTTATTTTACTGATGGTCTGGCCCATTACGTGTGAAGTGATGTTTCGGCCGCTTTTTTTATGTGTGGTTTTACGATGGCAAACCCCTTTTTCATCAGGGGTGATACAAAACTAAATAATTTTGAAAATATAGCACCTATTCCTCTCCTTTATATTACAGGGGCTCCATAAAAACCCGGGAGACGTTCGCCTGCTTGGTTTTAATAATAGCTCACAAAACAATGATTTAATCCCAATGACACCTGCGCCATAGCTTGCAGTGTTTTAATGATTTTAATGCCCAAGCATTTATTGCAGGTGTAAAATGCAGTTTCATAATAGTCTTCCCGTAAGTAAAGTTTACCGGAATGTTTTGATCTGTCTTAATCTCAATGTGAATGTTTTAAATGTGTTTCTTCGCAACAGGTAAATAGTATCAAATTTCTGTCACGGCTATCTGCCACGGACCCTCTAAAGTGATATACCCCGCTATATCCACGTGGAAACTAGAACTTGTGTTAGTTTTAAAACATCTAGGCTGGCATTGGAGGGTTGGGTCACATAAAACCCCTCCCCGAGCATTTGTTCCGTGCTGTAATGGTGATGGTGAGAGGGAGTTGTGGTTTTTTATACATTTTTAAGGTGAGCCCTGATCCAGCTCTCGAATTTGTCTATTGAATTTCTCCGCCAATTTTTCCAGTGCAACAAGCCTTCACTTTCTGTAACCCTGCTTCGTAAAACATTCTTCAATAGACTTTCATAATCTCTCAGTTTATACAGCCACTGTAAAGAACTAATTTGGATAACTCATATTTAGTCATATTTTTTACCAAACACCCCTTTTAGTTTGGATATTCTTAACAGATCTCCCTTCTTTAAATAAATTCCTAACTCTTATGGCGAGGGGAAATGTACCGTGCAGGTTTTCAAATATATGAGGGGTGTTCTCACATTTTTATACTTTTATGATAACTGTTATTGCAGCTTTCAACCAAGTCCTGTAAGACATCAACATAACGCTTGATGTTTTTAGCTGTAAAATACCTCCACAATCTAGTTTTCAGCATATGATTAAATCTTTCAATCACAGATATTTTCAGTTTGCTGGCTGTTGCAAATTAATAATGTAGGATTTCTTTATCAATGCTTCAAAACTTTTGTTAAATTTGGTTATCCGGCATCCATTTGTAAATTTTCCAGCTTCCAGCTGTCTTTTAAAATAGAGGCCAAGGCCTTAGTACGGTGTACAAAACACAACATTTCAGAAATCACAACATTTTACAAAATACAAAAGTTCATAAAACAACAGTTCACAAAATTCAACAACATTTCAGAGAGGACGACATTTCAGAAAACACACAATTTCACAAAACACAATAACATTTAAAAAAAAAAAAAAATTCAGATTACAGAAAGGGTGGGACAGCACGTTTTGTTTGTGGTTGGTCAGAATGCAAGTAAATAGTTTGCAAGCGTATGAAGTGTAGATAGAGGGCAAGAAGAGATTTTCTACATAGGAAGCACTATCACAAGCTCTCAAAATGCCTACTGTTTACATTGTTTACAGATGCTTGCTTGCCGTTTTTAGTCATAAGGGAGAAATGAAAAATCCTGCATGAAAAATCCAACTTAAGTAAAAGTGCATAAGTATTAGCAGCGAAATGTTATTCAATGTGTTAGCAGCATGTTACCAGATAAATCTGAGGGGTTGTGAGATGATTAACGGGAGAGGAAAGAAGAAAAACTACAGTTCAGATACACAAATCTGTTTTCAGTTTTTGGACTTTGGGTATCGGATATTTTGAACGTTTATTGAAATGAAACAATGCGAGAAGTTTAGACGGAAATATCACTATTTGGTGGAGCTGTTAACAACTTATAGATTTGTAAGATGTCAGAAGCCAAAAAGGAAAAATTCCCATTTTGCAGCAAGTGTTCTTAATGCAGCAATTTGTTGCATTGTGGATTCCGGGGCTCCCTGGACTGTTTTTCTCAAAGCATGGCTGTATGAGTGAAGTGTGCTCTTAATGCAGCTCCACCTACAGCAGCTATAACAGTAACATGCTGCTGTCATATATGATAATATGTCAGTCAGAGGGACAAAACCAGTTCTTTAACTACATTTAGCTGCTAATACTTTTATGTACTTTTACTTAAGTAGGATTTCTCATGCAAGACTTTTACTTGTAATGGGGTATTTTTACATTGTTGTATTGCTAGTTTTACTCAAGTAAAGGATCTGAATACTTCTCCCACCACTGTTGAGAACTTAGTTGTCTCCATTGTGTAAGCCTGTGTGTAATTCAAAGTTTACATGTTATTTTTTGTCAGAATCACATCTGCTTTACCCAACTATAATCTGGCTATAATCTGGCTACGCTCATCAGTACAGTTCATTTACCTTGTCAATCATGAGGCTATCTGATAACTGAGGTTAACTGTAAGAGCCCAGTCTACAGACACAACGTCGTTTAAAGCAGTAGGGCAGCCTTAAGAGAACAAACCCATAATAAACACTTGTAGCAATAAGGTTGTACTCAGCAAAACACTTTGTAGTTTGCTAGTGTTAGTTATCATTAGTACATATTGTTCAGTTACAGGGGTAATAACTCCAACAAAAAAAGAAAAAATGTAAGGAAACAGTTAGCTAAATAAACATAGTCACATATATTATGTAACCTTTGACTAAGTAGTCACTTAGCACTTAGCACTTAGCTCACACAAGCATTATCCAATTCCACTCATCCTGACTGAATGCCTCAAGCGATTTTTGCCAGTGTTTTTGGCAAAAATCAACTTTTGGTACTCGATAAAAGCTCCTCGTGGTTTCTCAGATTGATTGATTTGAGCAACCATATTCAAAGCAAACCAAAGGCATTTTGTGAGCTTGTGATAGTGCTTCCTATGAAGAAAACAAACTACTGACTAGGTTCTGTCCAGTCACAAACAAGAATTGTTGTCTTAACCTGTCTGTAATCTGAAATGTTTTGTGAAAGTTTAGTGAAATGTCGTCGTGTTTTCTGTAATGTCGGTGTTTTTGTAAAATGTTGTGTTTTCTGAAATGTTGTGTTTTGACCCTCAGGGCCACAGTACCTTAGTGACTCCTGCACCTTTTTTTCTTTCATCAAGGTTCTCGCATAAGCCTTTTCTGAAAATACATCGATGACCAATAATTAAACCCTTCCTTACGTTTTGCCAAGGCCTGAATCTCACAAGCATCTCCCTGAAACTCACGGTGTGGCACAAAATCCTGTTTCAGGTAAAATGTGTTCTGGCAGGCTTCTGCAGAGTATAAGCAACCTGTTCAGATAAAAAAATCTTTGACCCACTCTACGTTTACTTTGATCCCTGTTTCATCCTTTATGGCTTTGTGGAGCTGCTCCACTCCCCTAAAACTACCTTGACTTGAAGGGTCATTATACACATTGTTCATTAAAAGTTCATCCTTCTCAGCCATCTCTCCCTCTGGGCTCGCTCCGTGATTTTAAAAGTAAGAGTAGGAGATTGCACATGCAGAAAAAAATGTGAAAAAACTACAGGTTTTAATCCATCATTACACACTACATGTTTAAAATTCAAAGAGCATACATGTTTAAAGATTAATCCAACAATAAACACTACAACTTTTTATTTCCAGTTGAACATGCAAAAAAAAACATTAGACACTACATGTTTAAGAAAAGACCAAACATTTTAAAAGTTTCAATCAGAAAGAGTTGAAAACTGGTTCTCAAATAACATTGTGTAATATTTGCAATTCACATGAGGTATTCACAGGCTGATTGTCTTTTAGGCAGTAACTCAAAACACTGACAACATGTACAGAGTAAACAAATGACACACATTCATTTTTGAAGAATCTACGGTCAAGTTTTCAATGATTTTAAAAAAACATGTCAGATATTGAATTTTCACTCAAATTTGTTTATGTTTCTACAAACAGTCCCAAAGGGTCTATACAGACTGTAACTAAACGATATCCAAAATCTCTTTGACTCAAGTAAATAATACGTAAATACGTACCCCAGGATCCTTTCCTATACAGTTACAGTTAGGTAAAACAGTATTTGGACAGTGACACAATTTTGGACAAACCAACATAATTATAAATATATCGGTTATTTTTAATACTTGGATTGAAATTCTTTGCAGTCAATGACTGCCTGAAGTCTGGAACCCATGGGCATCACCAAATGCTGAGTTTCCTCCCTTGACATGCTTAGTCAGGCCTTAACTGCAGCCGCCTTCAGTTTTTGCTTGTTTGTGGGTCTTTCTGCCTTCAGTTTAGTCTTCAGCATGCTCATTTGGTTTGGGTCAGTTGGCTGATTTGGCAATTGAAGAATATTCCATTCCATTACTTTGAGAAAATCTCCGGTTGCTTTCGCTGTGTGTTTTGGGTCATTATCCATCTGTACTATAAAGCACTATCCTATCAGTCTTGCAGCATTTGGCTGAATCTGAGCAGATAGTAACGCCCTATAAACTTCAGAATTCATCAGCTACTTTTATCAGCAGTCACATTATCAATAAACACTACTGACCCAATTCCATTGGCAGCCATCATGCCCATGCCATGCCACTGCCTCCACCATGTTTGACAGATGATGTGGTATGCTTTGGATCTTGAGCTATTCCTATCCTTCTCCATATTCTTTTCTTTCCATCATTCAGGTATGACTTGATCTAGGTTTCATCTGTCCAAAGAATCTTGTTCCAGAGCTGGGCAGGCTTTTTAAGATGTTTTCTGGCAAAGTCTAATCTGGCCTTTCTGTTCTTGAGTGTTATCAGTTAATTCTACGACCATCCACTTAAGTCATTCTCTGTGGTTTTCTAGGCCTTTTTGTGTTGCTGATCTTGCCAGTGCATTCCTTCTTTTCAGGAATGTACGTAATTGTTGATTTGGCCACTCCTAAAGTTTCTGCCATCTGTCTGATAGGTTTGTTTTGTTTTTTCAGCCTAATGATGGCCTCCTTCATTTTGCATCGACACCTCTTTGGATCGCATATTGAGAGTTCCCATGAACAGCTACCAACTTAATTAGTTGTCATGGTGGTTGACGACTTTTGGCCTGTTCTTTCTCTCAGAGTTTTCTGATGCCCGATTTAGATAAGGAAATATCTCATTAAAGAACACACGACACACAAGACCGAGAATCTGACCAAGCATTCAATGACAAATTTCACATTGCTTGACAATCTGATAACTGATCCTACAGATACATTCTGGTTGATAATCAAAACTGTTCAGGTTTGGTACACAGCCCTAGTAACATTAAACGCTAAATGTTGTATTTGGTGAACTGAAGATACTTGTACTGATTGCTGCTTGAAAATCAGAAATTCTCATGAAACTGGTTGATTATTAGTAGTTAGACATCTCAGCAGTTAGATTTACTGAGGACTGAACACAAAATACCATCAAGCCAACTAAAGTTTTGTGTTACATCTTTCCAAATAAGAGCTTATTAACTGAGAATGATGATCATATGATTTACTCCAACTACAAGCATTCATGAAGACAGCTTGGCCCTCATGTGAACAAACTGTGAAAAACAAGCAGTGTATCGCATGTGCATGCTTACAGTTAGCTCAGAGTGCTAAATCTAAGCCTGATGAAAATGCTGTCAACATCACAACAGCCACAGAGGAAGAAATGGATTAGCTCAGTGCTGCTTTCATTACCAAGGAATCTCCGCATCGACACTGTTCTCATGCACTGAAGAAAGAAGCCCATGTCTTCTGATGGAGCAGTCCTTTCAATTTTTCTTCAAATGCAGTTTCTCTGTTGATCAGGCATGAAGTGCCTTGATGTTCAGATGTATTGATCGTGTTGCTGTAGGACAAAAAAATCTCCACAGCCAGAGCTCCCTCGTACTGTCTTTGATTCGTCAATCAGCTACAGCACCATGTGAAAATCTCCAGTCATTCATAGATCAAAGTAGGTTCACTCACTAAAGCTTCCCTTCATTTGTTGCATCTGAGCAGAAGAGGATATAAATTCGTTACAGCTAATCTATTAAATATTTTTTCAGTTTCCTATGATTTGAGTTTCTTTAGTAAACTATCTGAAGTCAGAGCAGATATGCACAGGAAAGTAACTCTTCATATGAACAGTGTAAACATCCGAAAACATGGCATTATGGACTGCATGGACTGCACTTATATAGCACTTTACACTACTGCCACATTCACCCATTCACACACACATTCATACAGCGCTCTTTTCTATACATACTACGCTTTCTACACACACGCTCACACTCATGATACATCGGGGGCAATTTGGAGTTCAGTATCTTACCCAAGGACACTTTGACATGCGAACTGGAGGAGCCGGGGATCAAACCACCAACCTTCCAGTTAGTGGATGACCTGCTCTACCTCCTGAGCCTCAGCCGCCCAATTAACTCTGATGACTCTCTCTTTCAGTAATGAGAGTAAACAACAGCTATACATGAGGTAAAATAGGTAGACACAAGATGCAAGCTTTTCCAAACTGTATTAATGCAGATTCTGGGTCACAAACAGACCTTTATAACAAAAAGAGGTCATGGCAAAGTGGAGTGCTGTGAGCAGTCTGCTTTAGCTGTCAGACTTCTTTAGCCAAATGGGGTAAAAACATTCATCACTGCAGTCTAATTAGTTTTCAGGGTGGAAATTTTGACTTCATCTGCAAGAAGAAAGCTAAAGATAATTTCGGTGGACGTTAAAAGAGGCAGCAAAGTGCAGCGCCGGTTAGCCCCAGTGCCCGGACTGTTGATGATGAATGCCAGGTTTAACAAAAGGAGTCACAGATACTAAAACTTCCCAAAGAGTGACTCTTTCAGGCTGAATCTGCTGAACTAATGGGGGATTTCCTCATGGCTCCAGATGTTTCTTCTTTCTGGAAGACAAGACTGCGGCTGCATTCCCAGAGCAATGATTACAAGTTTCTAGTCTTCGAGTGTAATGATGACCTACTTCCTTCATCCAAAATGCTAAGTTGAGTATTTTCACAGATATTTATCCGGGTTCTGCTCTCTAAGGCTGGCTGAACAAAAAGTATGTTTACCTTTGAATATTTGCATTGTGAAGAACGAAATATGTCACAAACATCTGTATGTTTCCTGAACCTTTTTTGGCTTTATTCAAGTTATTTAAAAAAAAATATTCTCACTCGTGGATGTCATTTATAGTACAGTGGCAAAAATTCTTGAGTCATCATTTTTCCCAGTCTTTTGCTTTTCCTCCCTCTGTTTTGTGAGCTTTCTGAGCTTAGTAGAGAGGAGTGGAAATTATTTATTATACTATGGGGAAATTTCTTGGCATCACTGTCTGTTAAAAGACATAATTTACAAATTTACACCACTGAGAGCAGGAAACAAAGTTACTAAAATATCTGACTCCAATAATGGAAACACAGAAAATAGTTAAGATCGACATTTATAAAAGGCAAAAGATACCAACAGATGTCTCAAATCATGCCAGCAACATATTTTCAATCAATTCTGTTATTAAGTTAAAAAATATTTCCTAGTAAGAAAATGAGAAGCTTTGCAGTTCATTCCAGCTTGACATAATCTTTCATTGTCAGAAGCAACTGTACTATATCATCAAAGCAGAGCTACATGTACAAATAAGGATGCTACAGAGCCAAAGGATCAATTGCTTTAATGTGAAACACTTTGAGTGGAGCTTATAGAGGCACAGGCTGAGATCATTTATAAACTGTTACTTTACCACTTGCTGTGTAGGACAAAGTTGTTGAAGAAAATAAGAAAACAAAACATGAATTTTTAAGTTTGGGTTACGCAGATTCCACTTTTTACTACTTTATGGGTTGTTATAAAATAGTTTAATACTGTAGCACTATTATGTGGCCATTTGTAAAGCACGTATTTACATTAATAACTCCAGAACTGGCATAGAAGGAGGATTTGTGTAATTTATTTTTGCCCCAGATTCCTTGGCCCACCATGTATCTACCTAATTAGGCCACACCCATTTTCACTTACACAAGGTTTTCTGACATATTCTGCTTTACACTTCTTATAACCCCCTACATATCTCATCTAGTCTTCACCGGAGTTGTTACATTACATATTTGGATTTACTCCCCCAAACTTAATTAATTTGTTCTATGCTATATTCTGTTTTCTTATGGAGAGCTGACAAATAGGTGTGGCCTATACAAAAACTTGCCATGATTTTTGAGCATGTTAAGCAACCAAATGTATATGATACATGTACATATGAACTCTGAATGCTAACATTTCACCTAAAGATGGTTCTTCAGCAACACGATTAACAGCAGACCACACCCATCAGTGATCAGTATAGCAGCAAGATGAGAGGTTAAACCATTGGAGGTCAGCAAAGACAAGATTTCCAATGAGTGTTAATTAACTCTTTTAATAGCTAATAAGTGTATTTTGATGAGGCTCGAGATAATGAAGTATATTCACATATCTGAACAATTTATGTTAATTGATGCTAACCTTAAGAATTTAACATTGTTGGAGTTAAGTACTTTCAGAATACTTTCTATCTCAACAAAATGAAATCAACATTATCTGTGGCAAATTATGCACTTTAAGTACTATTTACTGAGTCGTCACAGGATTCCACGGATTTATGGCATAGAAGACCAGAAGTTGGTCCCTGATTAATTGGTATTTTTTTTCCCAGAATGGTAAGAATACAGAGACACTTGTTGTACACTTGTGTGCCCCACTTCCTTAGTAATTTGAAATTAAAGTTTAGAAATATGCCCATAGGTTTAATTTAAATTTTGCTTTATTACTTTTGGCCTTTGCAGGTAACTGAGGTACCAATCATTTTCCAGTTATCAATTATTACTAGTGAAGTGGAAATCATTTGGTAAAGGGTGATATACTGTACTGTTCAAAGCGATTATAAAAGTCATTAGCCTAAAGGTAAATTGCACAACAAAATGATCGAAAGATAACCAAAGGAGGGAGGCCCATTAGTATTTCCCAGTGAAGTGGATTATAAACAAAATGGTGGAAAAGGTAAGCTATGGTACACAAAATACCATCAACCTTTGACCTTTATACAGCACACACTCAAAGCACCACTACTGGTTTTAATCAACTAATTTTTTATTCATGGTGACAGCAGGTTTTTCATTTGGATCATTAAGAAAGTAGCTGCTTTTAACTAGGCAGTTGCTTGGGCATACAGTATGGCAATGACCATGATGAACAGTGAAATTCTTTAGAACACATTGAGAAATGTAGCTTTAGTGTCTATGCCAATGGCATTCCTAGCTGTGCACCGGTAGATGCCAGCATCTCCTTGTGTTGGGTTCTGGACAATGAGGGAACCTTGCGGATGGAGGTACTTGTTTCCAAAAAGGCGTGGCTGTGCACTGACAGCCAAGCGGGTTTTATCAGGTGTTTCCCATGCTATCTCCACTCTGGGAATCCCAGTTGCTATACAGTTCAACTGAATAGCAACTCCACGTTTAGCATAAGTAACAGAGGGAGGGCCGTTGGTAATTCGTGGTGGGTATGCAATCACAATTACCGATACAGAGAGCAGAGAACTACCATACTCATTTGCAGCTCGGCATACGTAGGATCCCCGATCAAAGACTGATACTTGTTGGATTGCAAGCGTCCCATTGGGCAGTATAGAATATCGTCCAGCTCTCTGTGGCCTGTTGAGGACAACCCCACTTGGTAGCGTCCATGTTAGTCTGAGGGGTTTGCCATTGGTTAGACAATGGAGCAAAAGTGTTTCCCCATTCATGATGCTAACAGGAGAGTTGTATCTGTTGTTGATCTCAGGCTTTCTCCCCAGGGACAAAGTGATTGTACTTTCTACAAGCCCTCCAGAATTACGCCCCAGACAGCGGTACGTACCAGCTTCACCAACAGATGGGTTATTGATGATCAAAGAGCCATCAGGCTGATGAAAAAACTTAGAGAATCGAGCACCACTAAGCAAAGGTGTGCCGTTGGGTAGGATCCATGTGACATGAGGTGGTGTTGAGCCCTCAGAGGAGCAATTCAAAGTCATAGCATTCCCAACAGTCAGTGACCGGCTATCTGTTTCTGGGCCTCTAATTTTTGGCCTCTCGACAACCTCTTTCACATCCAAATGAACTACCAGCCTGACCTCCCCTCCTTCATTACGAGCAATACAAGCCAGCTGCCCCGAGTCTGTCCTCTTGGGTGACCGGATTTCTAAGGTACCATTTTGGTGAACTGTCATTCTGTTGCTGTAGTACGGTGCGGGGAGGATTACATTTCCTGGTAGAACCCACATGATGCGAGGGGTGGGGATTCCCTTTGCCACACAGTCCACCAGCTTCTGCTGATCCTGGACTGCGGTTACCTTGACAGCACTGGCAGTTTCTCTTAGGCCGTTGATCATCGGAGGTGTTACCAGGACCTCCAGCATGATGACTTTATGGTCTTGTCCCGCACTGTTGCTGGCCATGCAGGTGTAGTTACCTCCATCAAAACGTTGGACCTTTTGAACCACCAGTGTCCCATTGTCCAGGACCTGGTATTTGTCTAATGCAGGGGAGATCACTCTGTTTGTAGGGGATATCCATACAATGACCGGCATTGGTACCCCTTTGGCGTTACATCTCAGTGTAATGGTCTCACCGTAGAAAACTCTGACGATCTTTCGATCTTTATCTTGGATTTTTGGTGGGAATGTTGCAATCTTGACCTTGACTCTGACCTTCATCTCATCTTTGCCATGTTGGTTCTCAGCGTAGCAGGTGTAGTCACCTTCTTCTGGCATGCCAACATCGTTGAAATACAGCGTACCATTGTCGAACACCAGATACCTACAGTACATACAGTCCGGGAAATGAAGAGGAGGAGAGGGATACAGATTGTTAAACTTTGACAACTGAAGCTGTCAGTTACACGTTATGTGCATTAATGGAAAAAAATGTAATTATATGGAATTATGTGGTTATTAAAATTTAGACATCACACATTATGACTGACTTTTGTCGTGCATAGTTCTTTTCTTACTGAAGAAATAATATCTAGCATAAATACAGATGAAAATAAAAAACAATGCTTTTTTTACATGGTGTTCTTTTTTTCTAGAAATATCAACTGATCAAACACAAGAATTTTATATCCATATGTATGACAGCTGACTGTGAAAGTGTGTGTTTTCTGCATACTAGTCATGTAGGTTCTGTATATATCTAGTTTTTTTTTTAGACAGATCACAATGAAGGTACTGGTAGTGGTGGTTCTTTCAGCCTTATTTTCTGTGTTCAGACGGCTATAATGTGTCAGAGGGAAACGTTACCCAATTTTAATAGACTGACAAGTAGTATTTACAGTATTTTCCATGTGTCGTAGCAGGAGTTTTTGTATTGTATTAGCACATGAAAAAATTGGTTCATGAAGTAATTCATGTGGAAGTGAAAGTCATTAATGTTAGGGTGGTGTGCTGCCGCTGTAGCACAGAGTCAGGGAGTACTTTCCAATTATAATTATCAGCCCAGTTTTCATTTGATGAGGTAATGGCATAGGGACATTTCTAATGAATCTTTAAATGTCTTAATTGAATAATTGCAGGTCTGTTGTTAAATAAGACAAAAGATTTGTGTTTTTAAGAAACACTATTTTTTTTAAGAGAAAGAAATGAATCTAAACGTCAAATCAGTTTCATGGTACAGTTGGACTGTACTGAAGTGATGTAAACACAGACAAGAACAAACAAGAGCTTGTAACACAGTAGTGTTTACAATAAAGACAGCTGGGAATTTCTTGTCTTTGCAGTGACTTTGCTGATGGCTGGCTGATCTCCAAAATGCATGTAATTACCAAATCTATAAACATTTCTGAAATTGTTACATGTAATTTTTTTCATTCATTCAGTGTCACCACAAACTACAACTTTTACAACAAGCCCTTTAGTTGATTCAGTAGATCTGAATGGATTTTATTAAACTGCAACATTTGGATCAACACAAGAGGGTATATGAGGTGATGACAGTCTTTGTCTGTATTACATTGTTGTAAGCATCAGTCATGAGCTGCAAACCCTGATCTTCTTCATTTGTGTATCAGGGAGTCTGGTTCAGCATCAGACACTGGGAATGTATGTAAGAATCCGTGTGTATCTTCAAATGGTTGCAAAAGTGACCAAAAACATCAAGGTTGGTTACCTACATTTTAATGCAATTCCTCTTACAAAAAAGTCTTTTTAATTGCAAAGTTAGCAGAAATTTTAGATTTCTTTTAACATGTTTAACCTGTTGGTTTTTAAGCTCAGGTAGACAGGTAGCTCAAAGAGAGCCAGACTAAGCTGGACTCCCTTTGAGATACAGGCCAGCAGCAGCTCATACCTGCGACTACGTCCTCCACTGACACGGTCTCTCTGTTTGACTGGGTTCACCATGGTGCCATCTGGGAGTGCCCAGCTAATCTCAGGGTCGGGGAGCCCAGAGGCCACACAATCCACCTTAAAGTCTCCACCATACACCACCTGCTGACTGGATCGCTGCTGCTTCTGTTCGATTTTTGCTGGCTTTGTCAGCACGTTGACCCTCAACAGAACATAGTCATCACCCATCTTGTTACGTGCCACACACAAGTAGTCACCACTGTCCTTGTCGGTCACAGAATGAACGGTTATAGTGCCATTAGGGAAGACCTTGATCCTGGGGTCAAAACTACAAAAATAATAGAAACAATAGCATTCATAGGATAATAAACATAAGCATTCATTTAAACATTTAGTTGAGGATGTAGAAAAATGATTAATTAGCTTGTGAATTTTCTTTTACCTGTACTGAGCATCCACCAGCTTTTTAGAGGGTGTCCGCCAGATGATCCAGGGATCTGGCTCTCCGGATGCCACACAGTTGAGAAGCAGCCTACTCCCGTATATCACATCTTTTCTCTTGGGGGATGATGAGGTGATACTGGCCTTGGAAGAGGACGGATACCTCCTTGTGGTCAAGATCACCGTTCTCCTGCTGGTTGCCACTACGTTACTGGCTGAGCACTCGTATCTCCCAGCATTTCCCTGGCCCAATCCCCGTATGTAGAGGGTCCCATTGGGGAAGACAATAATATTGTTTCCAGTAAAAAACTGGGAAGCAGTGAGCTGTACGCCATCAGGTGTGATCCAGCGGATGATAGGCTGAGGGGCACCTGTGGCGGTGCAGTGGATGTAGGCGGGGCTGCCCTCTGGGAGGGTGGTGTTTTCATTTTGTGTTTGTTGAATCACAGGTGGCAATGCTGAAACATAAAGATGGACTGAGGCAGTGTCAGTTCCAGCTGCACTGCTGCCAATGCACTTATAGATTCCTCTGTCCGTGTAACTGGCCTGTCTGATCCGAAGGGTTCCATTACTCAAGACAGCCACACGCTGCTGAAGGGGCACAGCAAATGGGGTAGCAGCCATGTGGACATGGTTAGGGAGCACCCATGTGACTCTAGGCATAGGGTGCCCCTCAACTTTACACTCCAAATCCACTTTTTCTCCTAGATGCACTGTGATGTCTGTGTTCCGAGGCTGCAGCAGCCGCGGATGCTGAGACATGACCACTAGGTTGACCACCATTTTGTCTGTACCATACTGGTTCTGGACCATACACAGGTACTGGCCCCCGTCCATGTGCTGTGTGTTTCTGATGATTAATGTACCATTTGTATGGACCTCAAACCTCTGAACCCTGGTGTTCTGAGCAATACTTGCCCCTGCATGAATGGAAAGACAGAGGTTTCAGATATCACAGTGTTTCCTCACACACAGGCTAAAATTTAAGATGAACAATTATTGGAATTAGAAAAGAAATTAAACAATATACTGTAGGTGAAATGAGTGTAGTATTTACAGGGTGTACAAAAACATAATCATTTTGTGTGGTCGCCATATATCTTACAGATAAATGTATACCATGTTCAAGGAGAATACTTAATTCTGTCTTGCAGGAAATCTTTGGTGTAGATTCATTCATAGGTTAACTTACTTAACTCAGCATTTAGTAGGAAAATAGCTATACTTTTGTCTACTATGTTCCAAAGTAGAAAAAAACAGCGAGAACACAGTATTTCCATGAAAACAGTCTTGTCCTAAAATATATAATGCTTGTATTTTGCTAAGTCGATTTATCCTTTGCATTGCATTCAAATTGGATAATTCCAGTGGTCACAGTTGAGTGCCAATGCAGGAAAAAGTGTCTTTTTATAAAGAAAAGGAAAAGTAAGTGTGTGGAGGTGGGGTTGAATTGGTGGATGGATGTGTATGACGTCCCACTTTCATGGAGGAGACCAGAATTAATATTGTGTCCTTCAATTTATGTTAAAAATTTTAAAACTATTACCACAATCATTCCCTAACCTTACCCAAGTGATTTACCCTTATGGATACATTAAACATAGTATATTTGCCATAACAATGATGTTTTCTCACCCCTATTATGGTTTCCCTGTGCAGATATTAGAGATAGAAGAAAAAAAATTCTAATAATGACGCAATTGAACGTAATCCAGAGTTTTGCAGAATGAATTACTATCAACATTCTGTCTAACGATATGGCTAATTTCGATTGCTATCAAATTGTCCATTTATAAGCAAGATCATCTACTCCCACTTGTACAGTTATAAAAAATATCAAAGGAGCTGGTGGTGGATTCTTCCTTATGTATCATATACATAATACATCTAATATGTCACGTTTGTATTTCTCATTCTTATCCTATCTTGATCTGGAGTTTTTATTAAGGTTGTACTGTTAATGCTGTACACTAGAACCAAATGAAACTATACCTTAAGCTGTTACTGTATCCTTTTGCATACATGACAAATTTTGCACCCTTGAGAATTACTCCAATTAATAATAAAGTAACCGGAGAAACAAAGGAAAAGTTGTTGTGGTGTCACATTTTGTCATTTTCATCCTCATCCTTCTTTGAGGTCATTTGTGAACATCATGCTGTAATGTATACCGTAGATGTACTATCATAAACATATAGAAAACGTATCTTACATATGATGATTGTCCAACCACAGTGAGCCCCTAACAACAAAGACATAAACCTTGCAAATTGAGCAGACATTCTACTAAGTGATATATGTGTCCATACACACATCTTTTGTTTTATCTATCTATATCTATATCTTTATCTATATATGTCACAATAACAAGCAGCTAACAGATACAATGTTTTTAATTACATACTGTTGTATTGGCATCTGTGCGGGGTCAAAATATTTTTGGGGGTTTTAGATTATAACTAATATATTTTTAATTATTTAAATATTTAAATTATTCTATTTAATAAAAATACAATTTTTCATAACAGTGTTTGTAAAGAAGGAAGTGCCAAGGCTGTCCTAAAAATGTATGTACAGCTTAGTTTTGAGTTTGAGTCATACATACCACTAGCAACTTTAGTCCATGACAGAAAGGGCTCTGGCTCTCCCTTAGCCTCACAGGGAAGCTGAGCATCTGTTTCAACTTTCACTGTGACAGTTTGGAAATTCTTCTCAATTATCTTTGGCTTCCCTCTTGGAACAGATCCTTGTCCAGGTAGCTGGTGCATTCTGGACAAATCTGGAATAGATGTTAGTAGTCTCTCTCTGAATGGATTAGTTTGGATTGCAGTAATTGTTGGGGCAGGATTGGCCATCGGCTTGATTGTCTGCCCACTGGTCAATTCTAAGGCAGGGGAAGTCAGTTTATGGTCAGGTGACTGGGTTGCAGGATGGTGGTCTGAAATTCTCCTAGACTCTGATGTGGTCATTATAGGTTTGATTTGTTCTTGACCATGGTTGACTGTGATCCTAGGAGCCTCCTGGGTAGTGTACTTCAGCAAAGGTCCCATTTTAGCTCCTGTGGAGGACGTTTTGGGTAGTGTGACATGTGGCACTTCTCTTGATGGGATCACAGGATCAGGCCTTGATGATGTACCAGGTGGAGGTGTTGTTATGGTGGTAATTGTGATAGGAGCATCAACAATAACTCCTGTGTTTACAGTTTCTTTAAGATTCCAATCTACCTCTGACTCACTGCTTGTGGTGTTATTTTGACTAGAACTATGATTATATCTTTCAAGTTGTGTAGATTTCTTTGTGGTAACCTGTTCTGTCTCTGAATCACCCTCAAAATGCATACTGCCACCTGAAGCATATCCAGAACTTGTCTTGATTTCATGCTCGATCAATGTAGTAGCTGAGGCAGATAGGGACGGCAGCAGTGAAAAATGCATCCCAGTTTCTTTCACAAGCATCTCTCCACCCTTTTCAGTTGGTGTGTATTGATAGTCTGATTGATTGACCTTGACATCTGTTTGCACTGTTGCAGTGTGAAAACACCCAGAGGAATTGTCAGAACATGGCACAGGTCCACGGTCTCCTGTAGTAGAAGGAGTTGGAATAGGGCTGCCCATAAACCTCTGCTGAGTGGTTGACGTGAGCATATCCAAGTACTCCCGAGGAGACGCATTCTCTGAGATTCTTAAGGCTGTTTGAGGACTCATCTTTCCTTGACCCACTCCTGTAGAGGCAGTTGGGAATGATGGTGCCACGGATGTGCTTTTGAACAGTGGTTTGGCTGGGGGTAGAAGGCTGTCCTTAGATTTGGGGGGAGAAGTTGGTAGTGAAGAGGGTTTGGTGGCTGCCTTGTTATAATGCCTGGAGACTGTGCTTTCTTTATGACTCAGTCTGCCTAATGACGCTGCTTGGCTACTGGTGAAAGGCACAGTGGTATTGTATTTGGCTGTTGTAACTTCTAATGGTTCTATTTTTAGCTGTGTAGAGGCAGTGGTCTTGACGCTTGCTAGCAGAGCATTTGCAGGTGTGGTGGCAATAAACGGGGTGGTGTCATTCAGCTTTTGTTTCTTTCTGTTTGGTCTTTTCCTCCGATCCCCATTCTTTCTCCTGGAGTTAGGCTGTCGGACAAACGGGGGCAATTGCATTTCAGGTCTCCTCCTTGTAGTGGTGGGCACAAGTGTAGTTGCTGGAGATGCTGTTGTGATCATTGTTTTAGAATCCAAGTCATCAATTGTGTCCTTTGGCTGGGTATGCAGCTGTGATGTTGTTGCAGTCTCACTATGATATTTTCCATTTTCTTCTTGGCTTGTCTCTGATTCATTTGGGTTGACTGAAAGGATAATTTGACTTCCGTTCGAGGAAAGCTTTCTGTCATTATTAGAGATTGCAACAGTATTCGGTCTATCTGTTTTGCTGCTCTTCTTCAATGCCTTGGACCAATCAATTGTTTTGACTCCATCAACATCTTTATTTGTGCTATGGTTCTTTTGTAGAGAAAATGTACTGCTGCTACTTGCACTGTTTGTGTTTGCCTGCCAGTAAGTGACAGCATGTAGTGGAACAGATGTGGTCTGTGGGAGGAAAAATACACTGCTTGAAGTTATGTATAGATCCCCGTTTGTATCAGGGGTTGTGTACCTTACATTGTTTGTAGTCTGCATTGTGTGTGGCTCTGATGTAGCGTGTATGATGTGTGTGTGCTGACTGTTTGATGTCATATCATGTGTATTATGTGCATTGTAATGATTAGATGTCACATGGGTTCCCTGGCCTTGTGTATTTTGTTTATTAGTTTTCATTTGTGTATGTGGTACTGGAGTGTGTGGTGTTGTTAGGTAATCCTGGTTCTCTTTCTCCTGCCCAGTCACGCCATCCGATGATCCTTCAATAGTTTCTTGTGACTGTGTTGTCTGCTCTGTCAGTCTCCTCTCCGTAGTGTGCTGAACCAGGAGTGGTGTCACAGTATTCTGAGCATTTCTATCTCTAATCTTGGCCAAAATATCAGCCCATTTCTCTGGGTCTATTTTACTCTTTGTCATATTAATCCTCCTCCTGCTCTCAACTATATTCTTCCTGTCTTCAGGACTTGTTGGTTTTCGAATCACTGGTGGCCTCCGCCACATATTCCTCGATGGATGGAGACCCCTCCTTCCTGGGGCCACAACTCCTGGATTTCTTCTCCTCAAAGGATCCTTCCGGTTCATTGGAGAAACCTCCTGAGTTACTTCAGTGTCGCCTGATGCCTCCTCTGGATCCTCTGTGAGGACATTAATCTGAGTGTTGACCCCTGAGGCTGACTGAGGTCTTTCTAGAAACTTCCTCAGAGGCCTTACGAACCCTTTGCGCCTGATGACAGAGATTTTTGCAGCAAGTGTGTCCACACCATGTTGATTCATGGCAATGCATTTATAATAACCACTGTCAAATAACTGAGTCTGTGGGATATGTAGAGTGCCGTTGGAATAGACCAAAGCTCTGGAGGATTTGGCATGGAAACTAACTATGTCGTTGTTTGGTAGAATCCAGTTAATTTCAGCATCAGGGGAGCCAGATGCTGTGCAAGGCAGGGAAATGGGATTCCCTGAAAATCCCTCAGTGGGTGTTATTGAGGCATCCTCTCCTGGGGGAGGGCTGGAAGATTCCTGTACTGTCAGATGGAATGGCAGGACAGCCAGGTCTCCATGAACCTTGGCAATGCAGTAGTAAATTCCTGTGTCTGTGTGGCTGACGGATTTAATGACCAGCCTTCCATCACTGGACACAGACACCCTGTTGTCTGGACTTCTGTATGGTGCCTCCACTTTGGAGCCGTCTGGCAGCATCCATTGAATTACTGGTTGGCCAGAACTGTGCACGTTACAGTAAATTTGACTTGGGCTTCCCAGGATAGCACTCAGCACTTTATGAGTTGTGTTTGTTGACTCAATCAGGACCCATGTCCTTTTCTGCCTCTGTACCAGGTCCGCCTCCACTGTCTCTGAGAGGTCCGTGCTCAGGATCAATTTTACCATCTTGGCTGATGATTGAAGTCTGTTCAGCTGAAGGTCTGCAGATGTCTGCATCAGCCATGCTGGCTGGGCCATGACGTTAACTTTAACACCAGTGTAGTAAAGGGCATCCTTCTCAGAGTCCTGTCTATACACATAGGTTGGATGAGGCTCTTTGTTGAGCATAATCTCCCTTTGTAAGTGGGCTGGCACATTGCTGTAGTAAGCAATTAGCCTCCAAAGTCGTTCATACTTTTCTCTATCAACAGGACATTCGAGATCCACTGACAAAGTGATGTTGGAGGCCAGCTGGAGCTGGTTGACCTGCTCCCAATTGATCTTGGTAATCTCTCTTGGCTCGCCAATACTACACTCCAGATCCACCTCATTCCCATGTTCATCAGACAGGCCCAGGGAGATGCTTCCAAATGGTTCCCTGAAGTTGTCTGTGGTCATGACCTCACTTTCAGTGTCCTCAGGTTGAGAAGTCCTCTGAGGAGAGCTGATGACGGGGCTGCTGCAGACCAGGTTCTCCAAAGCCTGGAGCTCTTTCTTCTGGAGGTGCCTGGGAGAGGAACACATAGGACACAGCTGTCCACCAGGAAGGGCCCTGTCCTTTTTACATTTCAATACACCTGGAGCAAAAGAATATAAGAAAAATGTTGTAAAATAAGACCACGAAGCAGTCTTGAATTATCATAATTGAATTTCCAAATCTATAATTCATTGGACACACTCTAAAGTCTCATTTCACTAATCCTTTACCAAAATAATACAGAAATGTCTACATGAAATTGCAGTCCAGAAATTAAATGTCTAACCTGGTGAGGTTTTATCCCAGACATTGAGCCACCTCATGTTGCAGTCACAGCTCCATGGGTTCCCATGGAGATACAGATTCTCCAGCTGAGGCATGGTTGCCACCAGCCCGGAGGGCAGTGACGTCAGTCCATTGTCTGAAAGGTAGAGGTGCCTTAGAGTGGAAATGTGGAAGTGGCTCATTAGAGTGAAGGTGGTGAACGTTGCTGGGTGCAGCTGCTGAAGTTGGTTGCCTTCCAGCTGCAGCAGTCGCAGGGAGGTGAGGCCCTGGAAGGCATCTGGATGGATGAACTCTAATCGATTGTGATCCAGGTGTAACCGGGCCAAAGACCACAGACCCTGAAGGGTATGTCTGTTGATCTCCTTCAGCTTGTTGTAACTAATCTTCAACATCTAAAGCAATGAGCAACAAGGAGAAAGAAAGTCACCATTAGTAATCATGACATTATGAATCTCTTTAACCCTACCACACCTAATCACAGACAATCATCAGATCCCAGATTTTCCCATATTTTATGATGAACAGAGAAATATTCAACAACACATTTAGAATATTTCTATTTAATAAAATGATGTAGCCATATTTCCCTAAATTTTAGCTTCATATACAGTGACAGTGAGGGTCTGGAACAAGCACTTATAGACAGTGGTGGAATGTAACTAAGTACATTTACTCAAGTTCTGTACTTAAGTACAAATTTGAGATACTTGAGTATTTCTATTCTATGTAACTTTATACTTCTACTCCACTATAAGCAAATATTGTACTTTTCGCTTCATTTTCATTTTCTTTCACTATATTTGTCTGACAGCTTTAGTTACTAGTTACTTTACAGATGACAGTTTTTTCATACCCCTTCCTGTCCAGTGCAAACCATGTATCTCCACATGTGGTGATTTTGAATTGAAGTGTTCCTTTATGGGTTGAGAAAATTCTCCTACTTCTTAAGACAAATAAACTATTTAAGAACCCCCTCGGATTAACTGAAAATTGTCAGAAAGCTGAAAACGGCTGTTTTTCTGAGCTCATGAAAAGTTGACATGGTTCTCATAGGTCAGCGATGCTACCAACATCATAATCTTATAGGATATGATGCATTGCTGTAGATTAAACTACCCAACAGTATATAAAGTTGTTAGATTTAGCTCAACATTAATCATCTACATCAGTAAATTGCAACATACAAATTAATGCAGCAGTAATATTAATTTTAAACCTTCATATATAATAGTAAAAGACTAACTCGGACCATTGTGCTGCACAATGAGTAGTTTTTGCTTTTCATACTTTAAGTAAATTTTTACACTTACATACTTACATACTTTTACTTAAGTAAGATTTTAAATGCAGCACTTTTACTTGTAGTGGAGTATTTTGACAGTGTGGTATTAGTACTTCTAGTTAAGTAAACAGAGTACTTCTTCCATCACTGCATAGAGAAAACATACTGTTTGAATAGTTTGTGATTATCTGTTAAACGAACTTTAAGGGGAAAATCTGGACTTAAATGTTACATATTTTTTATATAATATGTTTTTCTGTATTTCTCTCATACAGTTTTTAAGTTATTATGTAGGTAAGAGTTATTATTAGAGGTTTTATTATCCAAAGGATCTTTTTAAATTATGATTTAGATTCACCTTTTGATTCACATTCCAACTGAAGAATATTTTGACATTTTTACAATTGAGTGGGTGGTCCAGGTTCAGGTTTCAGGTTTATCTTTTTTTTTTTTTTTAATTTATTAAAAAATGCGAAGGTAGTATCCTCTGAAAAGGTCAATTTTACCTGGTGAGCCTAGAAACACCGTAGAGCCATAGTCACAAAGCTTGACACATCCTGTGCCAAATGTGATGATTCTAGCACTGAAGTTTAGCATTCTATTTTGTCAGCCATTTGGAGACTCCACAGGGGCACTTATAATATTATGGGCAATTGGAATTATAGAATATCATAATCAGGTAAAAATAAACAAAACATGCAAATATCTGTGCAAAAATATGACAAGAGGCCTTAATAAAGCCCAACACAAAGAAACTGATGTAGTGCTTCACTGGGGTTCAATGTCAGACATAGTGTATCTCAGGGGACACTGAGATACTGAGCTACAGCCAACATTCATTCAGTCATTCATTCATTCTTTCCCAGGTTACATTTTTATGGTGTGTTCAGCCAGTGTACCTGCAGTGACATGAGGTCCCTGAACACTCCATCAGGTAGAGTGTGGATGTCATTTCCATGAACCATCAGAAGCTCGAGCTTCCTCAGACCAGCCAGTGATTTCTCTGAGATTTCATTAATGCTGTTGAACCTGAAACAACAAAACCAGAATGGGCAGAATGATAAACAATAAACCCATTTATGAGATACAAAACATTAGCCTGGGTATTTACTTGCCATATTTTTTTTTCTTATACTACATTAAGACTGTAATGTAATCACTGGCTGTATAAAAAAATAACAGTCATGCCAAGTCAATGCCAAGGACTGACCCCAGGTTCATGCGTTCCACATATTTAGATACAGTGGCTGGGATGGTGATAAGGGAGCGGAAGGTGCAGTGGAGCTCAGTGGGCTGGGGGCAGGAACAGGGCCAGGGGCAGGAGACGGAGACAGCAGGGGGCAAGATCATCAGCGCCAGCAGGGTCTGGAGGACGCACACGGCGGGGGGGTCCATCTTCATCCGCGGGAGGAGCAATCACAGCAGCTGTCCATGTAACCAGTACAATAACGGCAGTAAGTGTTACCAACGCTGAATCTGCTGCTATTGTAATTATTATAGTCTTGTGAAAATAAAGTTGGAATGAGCATGAAACAATCTCAGATGACATAATAATTCGAAATTTACTGAAGTGCTGACCCGAGTTTGGCTCAAGTTTCGGGGTGACTCCATCACTGATCAACTCCGGTAAATTACGCACATTGGGCTGCAGCGGAGTTTCAACCAAAGTGCTTCCTAAATATTTTATAAACCTTAGCTTATTACATTTTAATGAAATATAGATGCTCTTACCTCAAACCATTGATAGCCTCTCTCTAGGGAACTCCTCATATTCCATTTCAACATGGATGAAGTCAAAAAACCGCACAGTTGAAGTAACAATAGAAGAAAAACTATCAAAAACTTTTAAGACGAAGGAAAGAAACTTTGTGCTACAAAAAAAAGAAAGAAAGAAAGAAAGAAAAGTAAAGAGTCAGCACAGATTTAATGTAAAAAAAACTCCGAAATGACAGTGTGAGCTTTGGACCTCCGGTGAGGAATAAGCGTAGGAGACTCTCGAGCGAACACGTTTGAGACGCAGCAGGAGGAGCCACAAGATTTTCGATAGGACATAAGAGGTTGAGGGGAGTTTCAGTAGGAGTTTTTTAATGGGACTTGACTAAGAATATGATACTGTAATACAGCCAAACACACTCTTATGCTGCCGAGTGCATGAATGCCGGATGACTGTCGCTGGATATATTAAGTCATATTGAAACCATGAGAAATTAGATTAACCTGAAAAGCTAACAGTTTCAAGACCAGCTGGATGGGAGAAGCAGGAGGATATCTAAAGCTAAATAAATGATAAATTGTGGCATCAAGTGCTGCTGCTGACAAGGCAGGATATAACAACATGTAAAAAATAACATATTTATGATTGGGAGAGTTTAAGGGTCAAAAAGACTTTCTGTTGCCTCATGGCAACAATATGCAATAGAAGATGATTAAAGCTCCGATTATGTTGCATGATATTGTGCATTAGTGGTGAATATTCCCATACAAATTTTTGATTAAATTAAATGACCAAATCTGGTGACACTGTAAGGCTTGAGCTTGCAGGGCCCCTGGAGTTCTGGGGTCCAGGGGCAGTTCCCTGCTTTGTTTGGTTTGTAATCCAGTCTTGCATATAAAACTCTTCTTACATTACATAAAGTGACAAGAGAAAACAAACAAAAAAAAGATTATATCCATATGTGTGAAAGAGAGTATATCAGATTCTAAACAAATTAAATATACAAAGGTTTTATACGCTGATAGTAGCCTTTCACAAACATTGCGTTGAGTCAAACACTTTGTGTGTAAATATATGCTGTAAAGTACATGTTCAACCATAAACTGTTATCTCAACCTAAAAGGTGTTTAACTGCTGGTTTCTCCCTCTCCCCATCTCTGACTGTAGGAAGAGGCCAGATCGGTACTAAAGGTAAACTTCATTAACAATGACTCACACGTGCAGAGCATGCAGTCTTAGACACACACCCATTGAAAAAAAGCATGCACTGAGACATATATGGACACATACACACAGACAGCCACACTAACAAAAATGTGCCACACAATAAAAACAGAAGGTGCTAGGACAAGCTGAGGGAGAGCGGCAGAAGTCTGTTACTGCGTCATTTGGAACCTGAATGTCTGATATCAGCTCAAACAGCATCATTTATGTTTGTTTTTGTTGAAACACTAACTGTGGTGTTAGCTTTGGCTGCTGAACGTCCCTCCTCCACTTTGGAAGTCTCCATCACCTATGTGCTGCAGTCCAGAGGCTGGTGGCTGCTGAGTCCCGACTTTGTGACAGTGTTTAAGTTGGAGCAAAGTGGAGGTCAGAGGTGACAGAGCGACAGTTAGAGGAGGGCCTCCTGTTTCCGCTGCTGGACCGAGAGCCTCCATCCATCACTTTGTCACTGCAGGCAGTAAATCAAATGGATTTATTTATTGTCAGTATGGTTAAATAATTTTATTCCATTTTTGTGTGGAGAGCCAACAGGAAGTCAGCCAGCTCAGCCAGAGGGAGTCTTGGATTTGCAGCTGCCAAGGAAGCCCGTGGAGATCTCGTCAGCATATATGCTCAGCGAGCAGCGTTTTTAAGAATGGATGGGGGGCCAGCTTTCAGCATGGTATGCAAACGTCCTTAATACAGCCATACACAAATATACATTTTTCCAACGACTGAATTAGGGGGGCAAGGTTCTGACCATTTCTCTAACTTTCCAAAACTGAAAATCTGACATTGATTCACTTCACAAGGTGAGAAAGAAGCCAGGATTTGAAATTCTCTCTTAAACTCTCTTTTTTCATTTGTTAAACAACTACTTCTGTCACTTTTTCATGTGAGAAACTGAGTGTAACACTAAGAATGTCTTCCTAGAGAGACTGTCTGAACATGTACACCATTATCCCCAGATTTAAACAAGTGTTGCTTCTCCCCCCCATCTTTGACAGCCAGCTTTTCACCTCACATTCAACTATGTGCCCTTTGACGTGGTCAGACAACATGTTGTAGGAACGAGTCCTTTTCTAGCATATCGTGACACTTAAACTGCAAGACTGTAAACAGTGCCAGTGGTGAAGTTCAGCTAGGTCAGCATGCCCCTGTCGCTCATTGCCCCTGTCGCTCATTGTTCGTCTCTCCTTGAGAGATGCTCTATAATTTTTTTTAGAGGAAGGGCTTGATGGGCCATTCATCTACATGACTATGTATAATGTGAAAGGGCTCATTAGTAGTGATACTAACCTAAAGAGAATTATCACCAACTCTGCAGTTCCCATGCACAGAACCTTTTAGCCTCTTTCAACTCATTGTTTTGGTTTTATAGCTCACAGGTTTAATGTTTTGATTTAGTCTCTCTGCTCTCATCAACTTGGTTTCTAGCAGCAGGCAGCTTTTTTCAGAGAAAAAGCTGTAAAAACCCACTGTCCACTACCTGCTCAGCAGTAGATAGAAGACAGGCACAGTTAGAGATGAGCTGGTGAACCTAGTGGAGCATTTAGCAGCTAAAGAGCCAGATATTTCCCTCAGGAGTTGGTAGAGACCAAAAACAGAGCTAAAAGAGTGGATATATTGGCCTTAGATTCATCGGGTGGACACAAACACCCCTCCAAATGAATGATCATTTTGCTCTGTAACTGCTGATGTTGAAATAGGCAGCTGTTTGTTACCAATACTTTGTTGTATTTACAGCTAGTTTTTCAAAGTGTGTACTGGGTCACATTTTAAGAATGTGGTCACACTATACAGATGTCATTTACACCTTGCTGGGATCAGATCACATTGTGAGCTAGACCACCTCCAGATGTAGTCCTGCACATCTGGGGCCTCATTTATAACCATTGTGCATACAGAGAACGGGGCCTGAAAGGGGCGTACGCCACTTCCCATGCAAAAGTCGGGAACTATAAAAAAAACTTGCATTTGCACCTGCGCAGAAACTCTGACTCATGCGTACGAACATTTTGGAGACAGGAGAAATTGGCGACGCAGATGTTAAAGTGGTGAATTGAAGCCAGATTGTAGAAATTAAATGTGAAAGAAATTAAATGTGTGAGTGGCATCATTATATGTTTAATGATGCCTCTCACACATTTAATTTAACTTCATATCCCACATTATTTATAGATCAATTTATCATAGACATTCAGACATCTTTGTTATTTGTGCTTATGGTGGTGAGCCATAACTATTCCATAAGCACCCTTGAACTATAAAAGATAAAAGCCAACTCAAATCTCAAATCAAATTCAGCTCAGTATTTCATCAGTGCTGTCTCACCATCACATTTCCCAACCACGGAGTTCAGAGGAGAGGGCCAGACTCTATTCGATTGATACTCATGGTAAGTTGTGGAGCGCACAGCAGCTGTTGAAATGCTACGATAATGCCAGGATGTGGCAGGTGGCAGGATTAACGAAATTCTGGCTTGCCTTTTCCCCATATTAAGCATGAATATACTGAGTCCTTTTAACTTCAACCACGTCAACTAGGTTAACTGTGACGATGAGAGAAACACCTATATGCTGGATTTTGGAGTTAATTAGAGTGTTTATTAGTGTGTTTTAGATATTCAGTGCATGATTTTATCAGCTATATACATGTATGCAGCCTATAAATGTTTAACAAATACCATGAGCTGAGCTTCGGTGTCTCTGTGCCTCTACTGGTCAGCCCATACTCGGATAGTGTGCAACAAAGCCTTCAAGGCACCCACCTCCATGTTTGATCACTTTGTTTAATCATTCTGTTTGTTGCATTAACGGCTGTTGGAGCCACAGCCCTAAAACTTTGTTTTGTTTGTAACACTGCCTCCATTCTCCACAGGGACAATATATATAGGCTATCAATATTCACGAGGGATTTCCATTAACCGTTTATGGTTAATTGTGGGAGTGTTTTGGGCGGAGCATGAGGCTTGCTAAACTGTGCACATTTTCACGTAGATTGTAATTTATAAGAGGAAACTGCGACATGCATGCACACAGTTTTATAAGTCAGATTAACTTCTTGCGTACGTCATTTTCGTCTTTTGTGCACACGTACCCTTTTAGTATGGATCCTATGCACTGTTTTATAAATGAGGCCCCAAACTGTATTCTGATTCTGATCCAGATACTGGGTATTACTAATTACTAAATACTAAATGTTAATGGGGTAACTTGGTCAGCTCTAAAACAGCTGTAAGGAAAAGGTAAGGTTTTTTTATAACTTGGGTTTCATCTTCGTAGCTCTGGCCATTGGATTTATTGACTATAACATTATACTCAGCAAAGTAATAGGTTCGATGCAGGATGTGGTGATGTCACTAAAAACAGATCCAACTGGTCATGAAAGATGAGCAGTCAAACCATCAGACAGGTTGGAAATAAACCAGCAGTTTATCCAGATGATCTCAACCACTTTATTTTGGAGGTCAATTATCCAATTATTGTTGCTAATTATCCTTCGATGCAAACAAAACCCCCCAAATTTCAAAATTAGGATCCAATTAAGTAATAGTGAAACAGTTTACAGCCATCAGTTCCAATACAAGCAATAATATATTTTCCAGCATATCTGATCCTGGAACTACTCATCCACTCTTCCAAGTTATTGCCTTAAAGAAGGAGGCCGTTAATCTGACAATGAATGCTAACCAAGCAATTTGATTAATTACTTTAAGGATTGATATGGCTGTCCGGCTCCAGGATATTTGATTGACTTTGAACATGAGGACTTCCAATGAGCAGTGGAAGGTAACGTGACATTAAAAGTAGTCAAGGGATCCAACATCAGAATCAGAATCAGACAACCTTTATTGATCCCTGCAGGGAAATTGCTCTGTTACAATTGCTGAACACTCAGTTAATAAAGGAAGCAAATAAGTAAAAATTAAAAACTTCAATACATGTAATTAGTAATAATAATAAATACACAGTAAGTGTAAGTAAGTGAGAAAAATATCCAAATGCAAATGTGCCAAAAGTGTGTAAGCTTTCATTAGGGTGTCCAGTGAAGGCTTAACCAATGGCCAGAGTGAATCCAGTACCAGTTTTTCAAAAGCCTTCATGATGTGTGAGGTCAACGCTACTGGCCTGTAGTCAATGGCAGCACTGAGACAGGCCCTCTTCAGAAACAGGCAGTCTTCCACAACACAGGGACCTTCTCCGACATAAACTGAGGTAAAAGAGATACTTGAGTATGATACATAGCTGATGTGGAAGGCCTTGTGCACCCTTGGGCTGATGCCATCGGGACCACCAGCCTTTGCCTTGTGGAGTCAATGTAAACAGCAATCAAGATGACATGTGAAGACTCCCTGTGTAAAAAGTATGGACATGTGATAAACAGTTCAATGACTGAGCTACAGAAATATAAAATAATAAAAGCGGCAAGCCTGCGGCCTCTTTTCTTACCGCTCTCAGAGTTATTCCTGTCCACAGTCAGAAAGCGGTTGATGGTAGTAATGGGATCCATAGTATCAGGAGGAAACAACATGGAACAATAAAAGTTCCACATAGAGATGTATAGTAATAATAATATTAAGAAGAAGAAGGAGAAGAAAAAGAAAAAGAAGAAGAAGAAGACTAATAATAATAATAATTGTAGCAGTGGGTATTGAGCTGGATCATGGGAGCAGTAGGTGGTCTGCAGTCACAGATCCAGACTCTGTAGCTCCGGGGGCAGAAATACCTGCACAAAGCGACAGGACGAGAGAGGAGAGAGACAAGAAAGTACAAAACTATGGGAGAGAGAAGAAGACAGGTTTGTAACATGTATTAAAGGGACATGAATGCATACAGATGGAGAGGGAGAGGAAGAGAGAGGAGCTTGGTGCATCATGGGAAGTCCCCCGGCAGTCTAGGCCTATGTCAGCATAACTAGGGGATAGGTCAAGCCAAGCACAAGCCAGCCCCGACTGTAAGCTTTATCAAAAAGGAAGGTTTTAAGCCTACTCTTAAACGTGGAGAGGGTGTGCCTCCTGGACCAAAATTGGAAGATGGTTCCACAGTAGGGGAGCCTGATAACTGAAGGATCTGCCTCCTATTCTACCTTTGGAGACGCTAGGAACCACAAGCAAGATATGTTCTGGGAACGCATTGTTCTACTGGGGTAATAGGATACTATAAGCTCTTTCAGATATGATGGTACCGACCATTAAGGGCTTTGTAGGTGAGGAGGAGGATTTTAAATTCTATTCTGAATTTTACAGAGAGCCAGCCCTAACTGTAAGCTTTATCAAAAAGGAAGGTTTTAAGCCTACTCTTAAACATGGAGAGGGCGTGCCTCCTGGACCAAAAATGGAAGAAGTTTCCACTGCCTCATAGCTGAATGATTTGCTTCCCACTCTTCTTTTGGAGACTCTAGGAACCACATTCTTGGAGCACAGTGTTCTACAGGGGTGGTAATAGTGTTCTATGAGGTTTTTAAGATATGAATAAACGAATAAATGAACTGATAACATGTCAGGAATGGTAAAAATTAAAACATAATCATGGTAAGACACATTTATGATAGTAGAAAAATTTAAGGTTCTGCTTCAGAATTATGAGAAACTGAGCAATAATGATGAGACAATCAGTTAAAATGTGTACTACTTTTGAAATCCAAACTATGATCATTTTGGCCCCCAAAAGGCAAAATTTAGCTATTTTTATTAGTTTATAATTTTGTTAATATTTTTATTGTTGTCATTCCTACAAATTTTTTATCAATTTCTGTCTATGAACTTGGTGTGAGTTAACCATGCCTTTATTCTGTAGCTGCATTGTTCAAGTATCCTGTAAAGAGAGCTGTGTATTTCTAAAGGTTGCTCAGGTGGAGTTATACCTAAAATTTAGTTTCAACTACTTTTAAGGTTAATTGCTTTTAATTTTTAAAATGGTGATAATAAACATTATAATGAGCTTCTAGCGTTTTCTAGGAACAAATAGAAAAGCAGTAAATCAAAGATTTGTTTATTTTATACTTAATGTAACTTAAAGGAGGGGAGAGTAAGATGATGGTGATGATGATAAGAAGGAAGAGTAAAAGAATGAAGTGGGAGTAATGGGAGAATGAAGATACAAAGGGCTAGATTTACCTGACAGGGTACAGAGTGGTAGTCACATATTTTACCCGTAGAAAACCCACACAGGCATGTGAAGAACATACCCCAGCCCTAGTGGTGTACCGTTTATTCCCAAACAAATTTACAGTTATCAAATGATCACAGATGTAGTGACACGAAGTTTGTGATCATGTGAACCATAGGTTCCAGGGACATGGGGGTGTTTTTAAAAAAATGCGAACGATATTTTAACAAAAGCACAGGCACTAAATTCCTCAAAAATGACCTAACATTGTAGCTTTTGTGAACTGGGCAGTAACTGATTGACATTTGCGTTATATCAATCACTGACTGAGAGTAACAAATGGATATTTAATTATATAGAAATGTCGTAATGAATATCATGCTAAACCCCTTTTTCCTGTTATGATTTCAAGCACAAAGCAATCCCTGAGAAGCTGATTGATATATTGAGGGTTTCAAACTGCATCATCCCCAAATTCGGAGGACTCCTATCACAACTTGGACTGAATATACCAAGTCCTCCAACCTAAATGACCATAGAGGTGGATTTGTCCCTACCCCCGGATAAACCCTTAGAGCACTTCCGGAGTGAGCATCCCTACAGTGGCAGGAGATTTGCCACAGGTAAACTGTTAAAATCTTCTTCACCACGGTTACAATAATAAACATGGTTAAGGGTATGTAAGTCTTGTTTAAAAGAAACAATGTTGACTGCTTGACTGCTGTTTGAATGAACAACGCTCCCCCATGTTAAAGACCAATGCTCTGTCGACCCATCCATCCACCCCGACCTCCCTACTTGTACTTTGTTGCTACATAACACCTTCACCTGACTTCCTCCTTTGCTCCCATCACAATTACTGCGACCACTAGACGGCTCCGTCGCTTGACCACTCGTTTTGATTCATTTGCTGGAAAGACTGATGCTGTCTCACATGACCGCTAGATGTCACTAAACAATCAAATGTAACTTTGGGTCGTTATAAGCTACTTGTACAAATGACGTTATGGGGCTGTTTTTTATGGGAGGAGAGTTTCGTATATCAATATAAATTACAGCTGTGCAGTTATCAAATAGACTTCTATCTCTTTTTAATCAAAATACGATTACTTATGCTGAGTTCTCTGTGTTTCATCATTTACAATAAGGGATTCATTCCATGAGACTTGGTCTTGTGATGAGAGGATCATGGACCGCAGGCATCTGCTTCAATTGCTAAAAGTGCTTACAGCCTGAGACCCAATCTATAAAATCCCAGAGAGAAACACTAGAGATGGAAAATTCTGTCAGCAGTGAATTTATTTCAGCAGAGCAAGTGTGGTCACTTTGAATGAAAAAAATGAACCAGAAAAGAGAGTCGCTCATGTCTTCTTATGTTGTGGATCCTTTCATTTTCATGACTGAACCATAATCTCAAGTAATTACTCTGTAATCAGTTTAATGATGTTAGATTCAAGATGTTTTTGATTATATAATTCCATTATTTTCACATTCGAAAAAACACTATGATTCAGTGACCTTAAAAATTACACTTCCTGATTCTGGTATAGCACCCAATAGTGGCCTAAATTCCCAAATGCCCTTCAAGTTAGCTTCTTTTGTTTAAAATGCAACTGTGAACTGTGAAATTTGGAATTATGTGTTGGATATTTAAAAATATATATATATATATATTTAACCAAAGGTCTCTTCTTCATTTTCAGTCCAAAGATGTTTGAATTGGTATCACTCTAATGTATACTGTCTGCTTAGCAACAAACAGCAGACAGACAATGATTAGTTTTCTCAGGATTTGGTGAAGACAGTACCAGAGCTAAAAAAAGAGCAATTATTGAGAGAAGAGAGAAGATGCTGTAAGAGATGAGTGATGAGGAGATGGTGTGCACAACAGTTGAACCGAATGAGGCAGAAGGAGGGTGAATTTGCTGTGGTTGTCCAGCCATTGTGGGACAGGGACAAGTGTACTGATCACAGCTCTTGTGGTTTGCATCGCTGCGACGTGTAGTTACATTTCAAGGGAGTTCACATCAGGCAACACCATAACTATGGTTTATCTACGGTATTGATAGCATAAAATTACCTCAAGTATTCCTTTAACCATCATGGTTGCATTAACCCATGTGGTCCTGGGGCAAAAATGAGCTGTGGGCCCATTTTTCTTCATTTTGGAATATGCCTATGACATATAAACTTTTGACAAAGACAACAGTTTTAGTTTTGTTGTTCCCATCTTTCTTTGAATAACCATGTCAATTAAATATTTATTATACTTTAGTTGTCATTTGCATATCCTGTGCATATCCTACTAATAAATGGAGAAATTTCTGTGTCTGTCTGTCTGTCTGTTTGTCCATTGATTTTCTCATCTGAACAACTTCAAACTTCACATGTGTCCCTGAGGACCCAGGGAAGAACTGTGTGGACTGTGGATGTTTTTGGATGAGTGGCTTTCGAGAAACATAAAAAGAGAAACATTAAATGACAGTCGGTGAGGGTTGGGGTGACTCATTGACAAGGTCGACGTAATCAATTCGGACAACAGAGCGTTGCAAAAATAGCTGTGCCCAGTCAAAACATGGACTCCCCGGAAAACAAGCTGCAGCTACAAAACCTTGCACAGGATCATTTAAAGTGTCGGGCTATTTTGGACGGAGACCAGAGATCGGTAAATTGTAAACGCTTATCACAGCAGTATGACTGCTATACACGGTCATCTGAAGCAAAAGCCACCTGAAAGCGCATTGTTTAAGAAACAGCAAGCCAGCACTGTTTTGTTTACTTTTTATCCCCACCCAAGCATGATATATTGGCATTATTAACAGGCTGAACAAATAATTTATGCACCGATTGCATTTATGGTAACGTTACACCGTGCGTCATCTAACGTTGTTATTCGGCCATTTGCCTGTGTCCTTTAACAGCCATGTGTGAGTGAAAAAATGGCTTAAACTAACGTTAAATATTTTCAAATATTTTCCTTGCTGATGCAAACATATATTTGCCAGTGATTTTCTCAACTTCATATTGTTCCAGTGATGAAATAAATACATTAAATAAATCCAACAACTGGGAGGAGTTTTGTCAGCCTTAATTCATATAAATGTGATGGAAAAAATATTAGGAACATCTCTCAGTATAACCCAATACGGTTCAACAGCGCCACAAACTGCAGACTCCAAAATGACTTTGGAGTCTTTGGATTAAAATCAATCAACACCTCTTTCAAACAGATTCAATCAAAACTGAACATTATAACCCTCATCAAGGGAGGATTTATTTCAGGTGTGTTGTATTATATTGCATTAGTTTTATTTAGGTGTACTTAATAAACTGGCAAGTAAGTGTATGTGTCACGGCAATCTTTTTGAATTTGTGTTCTAGTATTTTCTGATCAGGTATCTGACGAATAGGGTCTATTATTATTATTAATAATTATTAAACACAGCAGTGACGTGGATATTAGGTGATGATGATTAGATGATTGAATAAAATATTTAACTAATAATGAGATAACCCGCATGTTTTGAATGGGCAATGCACTAGTAGGTACATTATAAATATTATGTTTGATATGTTGCAGAAAATTGCAATTCAGATGGTGTTTTGCTAATGGAAACAGTTTGCAAATGAGGTTGTAAAAAGATCATATCGTTGATCTTATAGTTCTGTATACTATGCATCAAAAGCCTCCACCAGTCCAGTGTTGTCTTTGTGCCAGAAGAGGAGATGGCCTCTGGATGAGTAGACCCTCTGTACCCAGCCAGCTACCATGACACAACTGAAAATAAACTGAGTTTAAAGCCTGAATGTGTGCCTGTGTGAGAGAGACAGACTGAGTGAAAAAGGCAATAAAAGAGGGAGAGAAGGGGTGAAAAAAATCAGTCAGAGTATTCCTGCTTTTACACATACTGTAAATCTCTCTGAGTCAGACATATGGCTTTCGTATGTGCTCAGGGTGACTTTCTGCGATCTAATGACGATTTGCTTGGAAAATAGTCCCAGAGCCCAGGCCAAAGAGCGCCTGGATTCAGTTCTGACATTACGTAAACACCAAGGGAAGCCTAATGCCTGGAAAGTTAGAAGATGAAATCCTCAACATCTACAGATGCATCCTAGATCGTGGGGGTTCAAAGGTGATGAGGCAGCAAAAGGTAAAAGGATTAGTTCTGCATCCTTCTTCCCTCCAAACTGTTTTTAGTGAGAGAGGCAGCGCAAATTTAAGCAGGATTCCTCAAGATTTATTCACACAGCCATGCTTTTCCGCCTCCAACAGCCAAGGCAGAAATTGGGAAGTAGGTAAAAATATGAGTAACAGTGCTTGACTGAACTTTAAAGTGGCAATCTTGAAAATTTCAGTCCTGGTTGATTTGGCTACACCTGTAGTTATTGGTGGTTACATCAAATGCTGTATACTACAGGTCACAGAATTCTGGGAGTAGCAAAACACACCATTGTCATTTTATTAATCTGATTTTCTGCTTCACACAGCATGAGCTTGCGAACAGGGGGGCAAAGTAAAATGAGTTGGTTACCTCGCTGAGAAGCTAGAGGTGCGCATCCTGTCACCTGCAGCTCTTCATCTAACAACTCACTGTGGCTGTTCCTCCTTGTTCCTAATACTCCCACTTTTCATTTTTTCATTTTTGCATTTTCCATGACTAAATCATAATAAAAGTCAACCCATGTTTCGCCAGTTAAATGCTTTTGATGTGAGGCTGCTGCAGTAGGAAATGTTCGGTTTGCATTAGCAATAACAGTAATAAAGTAATTTTTCTGGTAATGTTGCCACAGGCACACAGTTCATAAAACTGCAAATATTTAAATATTGCAATAAGTTCATCAGTGGGCCATACACTCAGTCGCCAGTGTTTTACCTCATTTGGCGATTTATAGTGACTTAACAGTCTTTTATTTAAATTAAAATTTTCGACATTGCCACTTTAAGTCATTATACAGTAAAGGGAGCTTTACAGTCGAGGAAAAGAGAGGAAAAAATGTTAAAAACGACCTCAACTGATTTTCCCCGTGGTCTCCTCACTGGAACAACATGTCCTCATGTACAAGTCTGACCCACAGAAGATGACATCAGGGGTGGTTGATGTATGTCACTCAAACTCAAGTTGTGATATTTTTTCCTTACCACACAGGATTCTTGAAGGGCAAAGGTTTTGTTCCAGCCGTTCATTTCACAATTTGCTGCGATAACTTTTGGATGTTTTCTTGATCTTTTCTCATTTTCCTAATCAGCCAAGAGGAAGCAGATGTTAAACCGCTATAATTGATATTTTTATGATAAATATGTATCAGCTGACATTGTAAAAACAAAGTGACGATGGGAAGAGTGTCTCTGGTAATGAACCTACAGAGAATTATCAGCTGAATCTGCAGGTCCCCTGGACTTTACAGAACTTTGTAGTGAGTTTCAGCTCATTGCTTATCTGTTTGGACCACAACTTTACTGTTCCGGTTCACTCTGAGCACTCTCATGGCATCATTTTTCAGAGAAAAAGCTGTAAAAAGCCACTGTCCACTACCTGGTCAACAGTAAACAGCAGAGGGACACAATGATCAGCTGGTGAACATAGTGGAGCATTTAACAGCTAAACAGCCAGATGTTTCCCTCAGGAGCTGTTAGAGACCAAAAACAGAGCTAGAAGAGAGGGAGTATTGGACTGAGATTCATTAGGTGGACACAAACACCACTCCAAATGAATGATCATGTTGTTCTGTAACAGCTGGATGTGTAAATAAGCAGCTGTTTGCTAACAAGCTGCTTGCTTAAGTTTACCAAATCAATGACAATATGTACATGTTGTGTTCACAGCTTGTTTCCACTGCCCCCAAGTGGCCAAAAAATCATTACAGTTTTATTCCAGTTTTCATTTCACTGATGCTGTGATTCAAACAGACTTTACGTGAGTGATCAGCTTGTGTAGATCAGAGATCTGTGCATAGTGTGCGGAGTATACAGAAAGACTCACATGCTGAGCCACTCACAGCTGTTGTACTCCCGAAGCAGGGGAGTTCAGTGAACGCTAAACAACCAGTATATTTTGGAGTTGGTTTAAAGCTGAATATTGAGGGGAACAAATGATCTTTCTATCATCTTTAGGAGGAACTAATTGTTTGTTGGGTCAATTACAAATATTGGGGCTGGGGGGCAATTTCCATATTTCATACATTGTGGAGGGGCCATGACCCCGAGTCCCTTTCAGCAATTAGACGCCTGCTGAAGACAGTTCAACACTTGCTTTGTTTTCAGTTGTGGTTTTTGCTTGGTTTGTTTCATTTGGCTTCAGAGAATCCTTCCAATTTTAATTAGATTAATTCTGTCTCCAAAGGAGGACAAAAATTCAAATCTCTGAATAGTTTGAAGGTATCATACCATCATCAACTGTCTTCCACGTCAGACAGAGAGGATAGTAGATGAAATGTCTACTTTGCACACAAAGAGACAGTGTCCTTTCACTAAAGAACTGTCTGAAGGTATCTGCCAGCTGTATTCTCATTTCCTGCACTGCCTCTTGCACTCAGTATGCTCTTGAGCTTGCCCTAGCGAGAAAGCATTTAAGTTTCCATGCTTTGTTATGTAGTTGGCCAGACCCTCTCCACCAGGAACACACACACACACAAACACACACACACACACACACACAAGCACACACACGTATACCGAGGGACCAGGAATAACATCTGTTCTTCTGTTATTCAGATGCACCTAGCAGGCACAGAGCTGCACATTCCTCATAACCACACAGGACAAAACATAAGCACTCACATCCCAAAATAACTAAATATCCCCTTCATTAATGTGTCATGACCATAATACATGTTTATTTTACCAAAAGAACTATGAAGTCACACAGGTCAGAAATGTTCATTTCTTAAGCAAAACACTCATCTTTACAGTATGCTGCATCTACATACACATGATGTTCATCAAACATCAACGTTTTCTGTGTAAGCTGATACACTCACGATGTCAAGAGTTTTCACTATTGCTGTGTGCCAGTGATCCAGAAGAGCAGCAGTGTGTGCAACAGGCATCAAATGATGTGGTGCAAGTTGCTCTGAACCCTATTAATGTGACAGTTTACACTGTAACTGTTACAGAATCCGGATGCCTCCTGGGCGACTTCCATTGGAGGTTTTCCAAGCTGGTAGGAGGCCCCGTGGTAGACACAGAACACGCTGGAGAGACTACATATCTCATCTGGTCTGGGAATGCCTCGGGTCCCCCAGGAGGAACTGGAAAGCGTTGCTGCGGAGAGGTCTGGACTATCTTGCTTAACCTGCTCCCACCGCGACCTGACTCCGGATAAGCAGTAGAAAATGGATGGACTACTATAGAATCCCATATATTATGACAAACTTACTGGTTCTTGTTATATACACGATTTCATGGTCTCTAAAGGATGGATTATGCTGAATTTTATTTAATATGTCTAATATCTCAAAATATACCAGATAGATTGGTGCAAAATTCAGTAAAGACTTGTTGAGAGGCTCAGAGGGTAGGGTGGGTCGTCCACTATCTGAAAGGTCGGTGGTTCAATCTCCAGCTCCTCCATTCCTCATTTCAAAGTGTCTTTTGGCAAGAAACTAAACCCTGGTTGCCCGATTGCTGTGCCACCAGTATGTGTGAATGTGATGTATTCAATGGGTGAATGTGGAAGTAGTGTAAAGCGCTTTGAGTGGTTAATAAGACTAGAAAAGCGCTATATAAGTGCAGTCCATTTACCATTCATGATTGCCAGATGATGAATCCTACTGACCTTGGTGATCCCCTAACTTTTCCTCTAATATCACCATGAGGCTGACATTTGTGGTTTTGAGTGAAATAATACAGCCACTATTGGATGAATTGCTATGTAATTTGTTCACACATTCATGTTCCCTTAAGGATGATTGCAATCTTCTGACTTTTCATCTAGTACCATCCTCAGGTCAGCATTTTAATCCAGTACTTTGGTTTTTTAACAAATACCTGCAAAACTAATGACATTCCCATCAGCCTCATATGTACTTTGTGTCTAGTGCTAATTCCCTGATGTGTTTTTTTCTCCTTCTCCTCGGTCCTTGTGGGCATGTTCTGCACAGGGTGCAGGGTTCTGATAACCCCTGCTTGTGCTCCAGTGGGGGATGACAATCAACGAGTAAATATGGATATCTGTGTGTGGGTTTTCTGTATACTTCAATGTTGAGGCTTCTGTCGTCGTTAATGTAAACCTCACACTCCAATAAAGCCAGATTATTTCCTCTGACATCCTCCTGAGTTAACTTGATGTTTTTGTCTACTGCATTGATGTGTTCTGTGAAAGCTTCCACTTCCTGTGTTTTGATTTTGCACTGGTTTTATCCACATACCTAAACCAGTGGCTGGGGCAGTTTCTGTGAAGGAGATCAGGGCTCTGCTCTTTACTTATTCCAAATAGAGATTGGCCCTAATTGGAGACACTGGTAAGCCCATGGCACAGCCGTGCTTTTGTCTATGGAAACCTCATTGTACTAGAAATAGGTGGTAGTCAGTCAGGGGTTGAGAAGGTTACATATGTGGTCTGGGGTGAGGTAGGCTCTGCTGTACAGCGTGCTTTCCTGTAGCAGTCGTTTCCTTACAGTCTTTGCTGCTTCTGCTTGGAATGCATGTGAAGAGTAAAGTGTAATCGCAGGATAGAGTAACATGGTTTAAACCCATTTAGGTCCTGTTTTATTTTTTCTAACCTTGTTGGCAAATTCCTAGGCGTTTTTGATGTTGTGTGTGGTGTTAGTGAACAGAGGAGCTTGGACGGTGGCTAGGTGGTTGGCAATGTTGTAGTTAACCGAGTTAATGCTACTGATGATGGGTCTGAGCACTGCTCCTTCCTTGTGTATCTTGGGGAGTCCATAAATGCAAGGGGTGCCTTCCCCAAGCGATCATATAGTGGTCAGTCAATGGCTTTGTCCTTTTCCAGATGTTGTAGGCAACATGGTACCTTTCTCTTATAGCTGCTGGTAGGATCTCATCTCAGTGTCTCATAGGTGGCTGAGTTGCTGAGTAAATTGGTTACCTTGGCATGGTAATCAGCTGTGCTTAGCAACACTGTGCATCTTACTTTATTGGCCAGCAAGATGGTGATGTTCTGGTCTCTTTGTAGCGATGCCAGTGCCTTCTTTTCTTGGATGATGAGTTTGGAAGGCGATGCTTTTACACTGATGAGGGTAGCTGACACCTTCAAACTGAGTTGAAGCTGAGTTGGAGTTGAAACTCAGGATTAGAGACCTACAAACTAATACAAGGAACAATAGGCTAGAACTTAGAAAGAAACTTAGTTTTGCCCACTGTATTGGGATGGAACCCAGAGGAGAGACTGACCATGGCTTGTAATGCTTGGCAGAAGGCCTTCCAAAGCTGGGAGATGAACTAGGTACCTTTATTAGAGACAATGTCAACTGGGATACCATGAATACGAAATTCAATTCAATTCAATTCAATTCAGTATTATTTATATAGTGCCAAGTCATAACAGAGGTTATCTCAGGGCACTTTTCATGTAGAGCAGGTCTAGACCGGATTCTTTATAGTTATATTTACAGAGAACCAAAAGAGGAGGAGGATTTTAAATTCTATTCTGAATTTTACGGAGAGCCAATGCAAAGAAGCTAACAAAGGAGAAATGTGATCTCTTTTCCTAGACGAAAGACGTGGTTAATCAAAAGATCAGTTGTTTCATGGGCAGAAGTTTTGGAAGGGCAATCTTTGCAGATACAATCTACACGTGTGAGTATTGTAGTGTTACATTGGGATGGTGGTAATCCAGAGACAAAGTCCAAGGCAATATGGGACCATGAGCGACTAGGAATAGGTAAGGGGCGAAGCAGACCAGCAGGTGGATGATGAGAGGATGTACCTCAAGCACGCATAGAGCAGGCAGCAACATACTCCTGGATGTCAGCCTCCATGGTGGGCCACCAAAAGTGTCTTTTCAGGAGCGTGAGGGTTTGGTTCATTCCTGGGTGGCAGAGGGAACCGGGACACTGGGACCCACTGCAGGACAGATTCTATTTCCCAGGTTACTGCTCCCACAACACAGGAAGGAGGAAGTATGGTATCCAGACTGGAGTTTTTTTCCTCAATTACATACTGACAAGAAAGAACAACATGTTTCACATTTTTGGACCCTGGATGGTAAGTAAGAGTGAAGTTGAACTTGCTGAAGAACAGTGCCCAATGTAGTTTAAGCATTTTGCTGACTGGTTAAAAGTTCTTGTGGTCAGTCCACACCACAAACAGTTGTTCTCTATCTTCCAGCCAGTGCCTCCAGACCCAACTTGACTGCCAGAAACTTTCCAACGTCATCATTTCTTTAGTACAGGATAGGCAACAGGAGAAGAAGGTGCAAGCATGTAGTTTCTGGTTTTGCAGAAAATGTTGAGACAGAACTGCTCTAACCTCAGTATCAGATGCATGAAGAAAAATATATAGTGCTTTCCTAGCAGTGAGTCTGCATCAAAACCAGCAGTATGCACAGTTCAGATGTAGACAGTCTAACAGTACCCAGACACCCCAAATGTCAAAAGTTCCTTCCAGCTCACACTTAATGTTTTGATACTCAACCCTGAACTGGTGCCGAGTTTCAACACATCAATGGGAGAAAATTTTGTTGCATAAATCCATTAATCACATGCTTATTAAATTACATATAGTGTGCTGATGTCTGGGTGGGTTGAGCTTTTGGGAGGTATAAACAACCTGGGAAGATTGCCTGAGAAGACAATTTCATTTACCTTGGGCTCACAGCAGTGGTTCTGAAGTGTGTTATTTCATGCTGCTAAATTTGTTGTGCATTGTTTGTGATATGTGTATCTCACATTTAAGGCTCAAATTACTGCTCAAATATGTTCAAAATATATTGGCATATCTATTGAGAAGGAATTATCTGTTTATTTAGCAACTACTATAACAGTAACAACACAGTAGTTGCTAAATAAACAGACTAATCATTGTGACAAGTCACCTTTGAGGGCTTATAAGTTGTATTTGATGACTTAATCGTCAAGAAATGATTCACAAATGCTTTATAGGTCGGTTGTAAACTGAAAGAACAATATTTGGGTTTCTAGGCCTGGACAAATCCCTCAGGATGGTATTTATCATTTCCATTTTGAAATAATAATAGTAATAATTCAGTTATAAGTATCCATCCATTAATATATACTTGTGGGTTCCACATTGTTTAATAAGCCGACCAGTCTGCAGTTATACATGTTAATGATTTGTTAATAAATGGATTCTCGTCCAAATTTTCAGAAGTGGTCCATTACAGGGTTGTCCTGATGAAATAAAGAGGTAAGAACACAAGTATCCTGCTGGAGTATGAATACCTGTCAGGGATTTTTTACAACTCAGAAACCCAAAACCTGTTCTATTAATGGCTTATAACTAATCTATAAGGAAATTGTAAAATGTATATTAGCCATTAATAAAGTTACAATTTACAGGCCCTTTACAAAGGCTGCTTTATCAGAAAGTGATACTACAATGGCAAAGAGAGTGTAGCATTGGCAGAGATGTGCGATCCCTGACAGATTTCTAGTTTACTCAGGTATTCCTGTCACAACTGTATAAAGAGGAGCGATACTTTAATATGGCCACATACAATCAGTAAATGTTGCTCAGTACCCCTGGGGAAGCTGCTGGCAGTTATTTTCCCTTCTCATGTATCTGTAGTTGTGTGTGCTCAGTCGCAGGTTTGTAGGTCAGTTCCTCAATTCAAGGCAAGCCTTTTTCACCATTTTGTATTCTGCTGGCCTGCAGCCTCACTTCAGAGAATGAACAGCCTCCCCCTTCCTGCTGTGCTGCAGCTGTGCTCACACCCTACAGATGCCACACGTTGAATGGCTGGTGGACAGAAAAAAAGGAATTGCTCTGCCTGCCATCATAAAGCAGCTGCTAACACACAGAAACACTGAGACAGAGGAGCAGCAGGTCATACTGGAGCCTTGCAACCGGCTGCCAGGTGTTGGGAAGCCAGGCTATCATTAAACAAACACACACTAATTACAGGAATATGAAAGGGTTCATACACATTAAACACACACACAAACACAGGCATGTATAAGGATGCCGACACAAATGAACACACAAACATGGGCCAGGGAGAGGAATTTTGGTTTCCTGTCCAGTTGATCATACTTTTAGGAGCACTTTAATGCTTTTCATGATAATGAAAACGAGCATTGATGCCACATGAATGCGTGCAGATGGAGAGGGAGAGGAGGAGAGAGGAGCATGTTGCATCATTGGAAGTCCCCTGGCAGTCTAGGCCTATAGCAGCATAACTAGGGGGTAGTAGCCAAGCGTAAACTAGCCCTAACTGTAAACTTTATCCAAAAAAGAAGGTTTTAAGCCTACTCTTAAATGTGGAGAGGGTTTCTACCTCCCTCACCCTGGAAGAAGGTTCCACAGGAGAGGAGCCTGATAACTTAAGGCTCTTCCCCCAATTCCACTTTTGGAGGCTCTAGGAACCACAAGCAAACCTGCGTTTTTGGAGCTCAGTGTTCTATAATAGGGCGCTTCATATGATGGTGCCTGACCAGTAAGGGCTTTGTAGGTGAGGAGGAAGATTTTAAATTCTGTTCTGGATTTTACAGTGATCCCATGAAGTGATACTAACACAGGAGAAATATGATCTCTTTTCCTAGTTCCTGTCAGTATTTGTACCTCAGCATTCTGGATCAACTGAAGAGTCTTTACAGACTTGTTGGGACAGCTTGATAATAAGGAATTACAATAAGCCAGCCTAGAAGTAACAAAAGCATCGACTAGTTTTTCTGTATCTTTTTGAGACAGGATGTGCCTGATTTTTACAATATTACGAAGGTGAAAAAAGGTTGTTGAGTTTGTTTTATGTGGGAGTTAAAGGATATATACTGTTCAAAGATAACTCCAAGATTCCTTATGGTGGTGCTGCAGGCCAGGGCAATGCCTACACGACGTATATCATTGGATAATGTATTTCTGAGGTGTTTGGGGCCAAGTACAATAACTTCAGTTCTGCCTGAGTTTAAAAGCAGAAAGTAGCTGGTCATCCAGGTTTTTATGTCCTTAAGGCATGCTTGAGGTTTAGCTAACTGATTGGTTTTATTGGGCTTCATTGAAATGTACAATTGTGTATCATCTGCATAACAATGGAAGTGTATGGAATGTTTCATAATAAAATTGCCTAAAGGAAACATATATAAGGTGAATAGAACTGGTTCAAGCACAGAACCTAGTGGAACTCTGTGGCTAACTTTTGAGTATAGGGAGTATTTATCATTAATGTTCTCAAACTGAAATCGATCTGATAAATATGATTTAAACCAGCTTAGAACGTTTCCTTTAATGCCCATTAAATCTTCCATTCTCTGTATGGGAGATATAGTGATGTATAGTGATGTTGAATCGTCTCAAATGATTCACTATGATCTAACAAGACAAGTACAGAGATAAGTCCTTTGTCTGATGAAATTAGAAGATAATTTGTAACTTTCACCAGTGCTGACTCTGTGTTATGATGCATTCTAAATACTGACTGAAAATCCTCAAAAAAACAATTATTTAGCAAGTCACACAACTGATTGGTGACAGCTTTCTCAAGGATCTTAGAGAGAAAGGGAAGGTTAGATATGTTTTTTTAGGAATAGGTTTAATTACAGTTATTTTAAAGGACTGCAGTACATAGCCTGTTAATAAAGACAGATTGATTATATCTCATAAAGAGGTGCTAACTAAGGGTAAAACTTCATTGAGCAGACTACTTGGAAAGGGGTCTAAGAGACCGGTTGATGGCTAGGATGAAGACACTGTTGGTTAGTTAGCTGGCAAAGGTCAATAGGAGATATTTATATAATTTTATAATATTGATATTTTATAACATATTTTCAGGTTTTACAGCTGTTTCTAAGGTTCCTGTTTTTGAAGATAAATTAGTGCCGGGCAGGATTTAATTAATTTTGTCTCTAATATTTAGAACTTTATCATTAAAAAAGCTCATGAAATTGTTACTTCTGAGAGCTATAAGAAAACATGGGTCAATAGAGCCTAAGACTATCTTGCAAGGCTAAGTGGGGTTCTACCAGTTTGGTAGAACACCATATCCTTTCAAGTTTTCGCCTAGTTTGCTTTAATATGCGGGTTTGGGAGTTAAATCATGGAGCTAACCTCTTTTGTTTTATTATTTTCTTTTTTAGAGGGGCAATAGAGTTGAGTGTCATTCTCATTGATCCTGCAGCACAATCAACAAGATGGTCAATTTGGAAGGGACCAAATTTAGCATAGAAGTCCTCTGTTATATTGAAACATGGTAGTGAATTAAGTGCTGATGGAATCAGTTCCTTAAATTTAGCTAAATCACTATCAGATAGAAATCTAGTAAAGATGGTGTGTAATCAGTAATAGGAATTCAAAGGTTATTAAATAATGGTCCAATAAAAGAGGATTCTGTAGAAAGACTATTAAATGTTCAGTTTTGATGGCATAGGTCAGAACAAAGTCTAGGGTTTTGGTTAACAGTGAGTGGGTTTATTTACACTCTGAGTGAAGCCAATTGAGTCTAATAATGAGATAAACGCACTACTAAAGCCATCATTATCAACGTCCAAATGAATATTGAAATCACCTACTATAATTACTTTATCTGTACTCATCATGACCCAGCCAGGTTCCAGTAAGACTAAATCAACACGTCCTTCAACAAGTTTAATTCATCATCTGCAGATAGTCTCAAGCACAGATCAAAGGTCACACAGCAATGAGCAATGAATGACAATGAACAAAGAGCACAAAAACTTAGTAGGCATTTATACACCTTAGTGACTGCAAAAGGGAGGGGTTGCTCGTTTTACCCCTGAAGGTCAATGGAACAGTGAGCAATCAGTGCACTCCATAGATTAATATAACTACAGCAAATAGGATTCAACGTTGCCAGCTCTGGCCCCAGGAATACATTTGACTATGGTCGCTGGTATCGCTAACTTCACGTTTCTCAAGATAGAGCTGCGAGAAACCAGGGTTGGTTTCTCAGCGGTTGTGTCATTGAATGGGTAGTATTTGTTTGAAACATGAATTGGTTGGTGTTGAACCACAGGCTTTTGCTTAGGGCTATGCCTCTTGTTACAGACAGTCACTCCTACTCTAGTAGTAGGAGCTACGCTGGGTCGGCTCGCAACAGCTACCGGGGGCTGGCTACTTACAACAGCTAACGACTTGGTTACCATGGTGCGGAGCCATGCTTCCCATTCACCGAGCTTCAGCTCCATCACTGCAAATGAACTATATTTATTACATGTAATATTATCGCTAAAGGAGGCAGAGTTGTAACTAAACATAAGACACACCAAGCAAGAGAGATACGGAGAGGGAGAAGGAGAGAGAGAAGCCATCGCTAACTGCTAGGCTAAAGTAACTAGCAGATTTCAATAGTGTGTAAACAACTGTGAAGTACAGAGAAAATCGCCAAAGAAGGAAAGAACTAAGAGTGCTTAAGCAGAACTAGTGTAGGTTTAAATGTAAAGTGTTTAATTAGGCACTTTAATGAAGAAAATAGCAAAAATTTACTTGGTAGAGGCAGAGCAGAAAAATTTGCTACCAGTCACACAAATGCCAGCAACCGGAAATGACACAATACTCTTACCTCAGCAAATTAGCCACAGACCAGCTACAATAATGTGGCCATAAGCAGATATTATGGATGTACTGATGTATGGAGCTTATAATATATCTTTGTTCAAAATGATTTTAATGACCTCTGACTTAATGAATATAATGCAGTTTCAAATGGTAATGGACTGCTTTCTTATCTCTCTTATCGACCACTCAAAGTGCTTACTGCTACATTCACCCATTCACACACATATTCATACAGCGCTCTGTTCTATACATACTGCTATTTCTACACACACACTCTCATACAGATGAGACATCGGCGGCAATTTGGGGTTAAGTATCTTGCCCAAGGACACTTCAACATGCCTGACCGGAGGAGCTGGGGATGGAATCACCGACCTTCAGGTTAGTGGATGGCTGTGGCTCTACCTCCTGAGCCACAGCCGCCCAGTGATTATATAGTTACTTTAGAAGTGATCAGAATTTTTACCAACATTTTTAGTGGTGTTTAATTAATTTCATAAGCCTCAATACCCTGCCAGAAAAAAAACATTTAAATTCTATGGATAAATTTTCAGACACCTTGTTGGTCCACCATTTTGGACTGAAATATCTCAGCACATAATGGATGAATTGACATTAAATATGAAATATCTATGGTGCCCGGAGGGTGAATTCTGACATTTGTAATCCCCTGACTCCTCATTTAGTGCCACCAACAGGTCTAAAGGTTCTCCCATACAGTTAAATGTCTCAATATCAACAAGTTGGACTGGCAAAAATTGGTAGACACTGAGCTCTGTCCCAGCATATCTTAGAGAGCTGGACACATATTATTTATTTAAAGTTCATGTAAGGAAATCAGTTGGTAGTCAGCTCTGTTGTCCTTCAAAGTCAAGTGCTCTTTGCTGTTGTCATATTGCTATTAGTGGGTAGTATAGAAGTCTTGGTAGTGTTATATATGTATATATTTTAATCTATGTGTTGCTTTGTGTGTCGTAACTCTCTGTGTTGTACCTCATAATGTACCTCATAATGTAAAACAGCATTGTCTTGTTTGGTTTCTTTTTTTGATTAACTGTTCATTAACCGTGTGAAACTGAACGTTGCTTCTTTTATCTATGACTGCTCCATAACCTTAACCACGTGTTTATTATTGTAACCATGATGACAACGGTCCTCTTACCTTAAGGAAGTACTAATTTTAACATGAACTATGATCTTTTCCTAAACCTAACCAAGTAGTTTTTGAGCCTAAACCTAACCAAACCATGACTGTCCCACAAGCTTATCCATGTTTATCGTTGTTAGCGTGACAACAAAGGTCCAGTACGCCTGCTGCTGGTACACTCCTATGGGTTGTATCTGAGGGTAGGGACAACAACCTGTAGGATCATTTAAGTTGGAGGACTTGATGTATTTACTGTGTGCTTCTGTGCTGTGTGTTATGTATCTGTCAATGTCCTGTATGTAATCATTCATCAAAACATTATTACAATCAAAATCAAAATATTACACTAATACACAAATTGTCCCTTAAATCTGAATTATTTTAGCATGCTGATGTTAGCACTGCTGTCTAGAGGACTGTTAGTATGGCTGTAAACTGTTGTTTAAAATGTTCAAATGTTTGAATATGGGCTAAATACTGTTTTTTGATGGTTTTCTGACACTAATAACATCCCCCTCCCAAGTCTAACATATGTACTGTGGAAGGTTCCATAAGGCGAGTTCTTTTCACACTCAGATCAGCAACAGATCAGCTGTAAATGACTCCTTTGTCTGCCATTTCCAGTATAAAAGGATTAGTAAGGCAGCTGGTTCACAAGAAAGCTATGCATGAGAATAATGATGTGCAAGTTTCATGGGAGAGCAGGGCTATTTGGTGGCCACCTGTTTTTGAACAGGATGCTGCATGCATTCTGTAATGTCTGGTTGTCTCAATTGCTGAGAGAGCTCATCCCGGTTGCTCTTGATGACTTGACAACAAGGGTTCACAGGGGGATTTTCACTTCATGGTCACAGAGAAGTGGTCCTTGTGACCTGAATCCATCATCTATGTACAGCCGGATCACAGAGATGAACCAGTCTCTATAATGATATCCCAGCTCCTGATGGTCCCCATGTAGCTATCAATATCAGGGAGCATAATTTCAAATCTAAGGCACGTCCACTCATGCGGCAAATCTCCTCTGCCTGAGGCATCTCCCTCGCAGCAGCGTCCACTCCCCTGGGCATGAGCCAGCAACACTGTTTCCGCAGCTGGGGATGTGGAATTCAGCCAGACCCATTTGTCTCCATCAGCAGAGGGATCTGTCTCCAGAAAATAATGCTCAGCTATCGAAAATAGCTCATATGGCTCAGAGTTTGCAAAAATGACACACGTTACAGAGCTGCTGGCTGTTTTAAAGCGGCTGAAGAGCACACTGAAAGCAAATGTTTAATTCAACAGCTGGAGTGAACGATTGAGGGTTTGCTGAAAGGCAGCACTTGTGGGTAGAAAGCAGGGTTGTCAAATTGATCTCTCAGTTTGCCAAAATTGCCAGTAAATCAGCCAGTAAGATGGATTGATGGCTTGATGATGGAACTTTCAGGATGCAGTGCACTGACTTACTGTTGGTGTCAATTTTAGAGAATAAACTCATAGTAGCAACTAAATAAGTGTAACAGTTGATCCTGTTGGAAGTTAAGGACTTAGATTCAGCTAGTTCCAGTTCTTTCAATAGAGAGATCTAATGCGTGGACTGTGTTAGGAAAAAAAGTAATTCCAGTCCAGGAATGTGTAGGAGGATTTTGCTCTTGCTCAAGGAACTGCTGACTCACTTGCAAAGTCTAAAAAAATGATTCTCTACTAAGGCAAGAAAAAATTCCTGGAAGATGCCCTTATTTCTTGTAATTTTAGAGACATAAAATTGTATAAAGCATCGAACCAATGTGCTTTCACCCATATTAGCTTCTCTGCAATGGCTCCATGTAAAACCCAGAATAGAATTTAAAATCCTTCTCATCACGTACAAAGCCCTTAATGACCAAGCTTCATCGTATCTTAAAGAGCTCATAGTACCCTAATATACCAATAGAACACTTTTCTCTCAAAATGCAGGCTTACTTGTGGTTCCTTGAGTGTCCAAGAGTAGAATGGAAGATGGAGCTTTCACCTATCAGGCTCCTCTCCGTGGAACCATCTTCCAGTTTGGCTTCAGGAGGCAGACACCCTCTCCACGTTTAAGAGTAGGTCTAAAAACCTTCCTTTTAGGTAAAGCTGATAGTTAGGGCTGGTTCAGGTGAGCCCTGAGCTATCCCTTAGTGATGCTGCTATAGGCTGCTGGGGTACTCCCATGATCCACTGAGCACTTCTCTCTCTATCTCTTTGTCTCTTTCTCTCCTCATGCAGTTATATCAGACTATTACATGTCATTAACTTTCTGTCTTCTTTCTCCTGTAGTTTGTGCCACTACTACTCAACAGTCATTATCATCATTATTACTTTAACTATAATAATAATAATAATTATTATTATTATTATTATTAAATATTGTTGATTGGTCCTGCCATCATTGATGCTGTTATTATTGACATTATTACACCTTAAAGTATCACTTTTATTATTATCATTATAACAACCACTCTGACACTGCTTGAATACAACAATATACAGTATACAGCTATTCCTGGTCTTCCTGGTTCTCTCTCCACCAATTCTTTCCTCTCAACCCAACTGGTTGAGGCAGATGGCTTCCAACTCTGAGTCCATTTCTGTCTGAGGTTTCTTCTTGTTAAAAGGGAGTTTTTCCTCACCACTGTCGCCATGTACTTTCTTATTGCAGGAACCGTTGGGTTCCTCTCTATAATATTGTAAGGTCCTGAGCTTACTCGGTAAAGTGAGATAATGTACTGTATGTTATGATTTGGCGCTATATAAATAAAATTCAATTGAATTGAATTAAAGCTGAGAGCCACTGTCAGGGTACTGAATTCCAAACTGAACTTTTGACTAAACAGTCAAAACTTAGATGCAACTCCAAAAAGTATGGAGTTTCTTCTCAGGATAGTGTTAGGGGAAACACTGTTGGCCTTGACCTTTTGCAGTGGAGTTGTGCTACAGAAAATCTACAGAGTATCCAAACTAAAATGGGTTGTCCTCTGGGGATCAGGAGAGAAAAACTTGACCTAATGATGGTATAAGAAAAAGGTCAATTGATCAACAAAACAACAGGGAATTATTATCCAGGGACCATGAATATTCACAGCATATTTCATGCATGCAGGGTGTCTGGGGTGCTTTGGACCAAAGCACCAGATGCAAAAACCAACCACATTAACCATCCTTGGGCCCTGTGAGACAAAAGTACTGATATCGTGGTTCGCCTTCAAAACCTCAGGTCAGCTGTTTTTTATTTACTCACAAACCTTTAGAATTTTAGTACATAAAGCAAACATTCTATGTACAGGCTGCAGTTGGTGTGTCTGGTCCCTTTTTTACAAATATCTAACTCAAGAGGCAGAGTGTGGGGCAATATCCATAATCTGCATCACAGAATAAATGTCAGCCATAGAAAAAAGTGTGTTTCATCCCTGAATTATATGGGGAATGAGGAGGCCACAGACCATCCTTCTAAAGGGAGAAGTTTAATCGATATAAAAACAATCTTTGTGTACTGAAGATTCTATTCATAACAGTTGAATGTGAACTAGACTATACCGCATTGCTTTTTGAGGAATTACAACTGAATTAGAAAAATAAAATTGATATTTCTTACACATTGAATTATGATATTCATCACTAAATGCTACAATCGTTCATGTTGGTGTTTTGTATGCCTATATTTGGGAATTCAAGTGCATTCAACTCATATTGAGGCCGGATAAAAGAAAGTATTCCTTGTCCCACCTCTTCTCCACCCAGGATTCCTGCGATCTGAGATTTTTTTTTCCAGTAGGTTACCACAATGACAGAAACAGAAATCAAGCTTCAAACAACTTCTCAAGAATATAAGATTGACATCATGCCACATTCATGTCTCTACAAGATGTAGTCCCAAAGCATATGGTCACTGTCCTGTGACAAAACATCAACTTTTCATGAGCCAAGAAGAACAGACTTGTTGTCAGCTTTATGAGTATGATTTTCAGATAATCCGAAGGATTTTAAATGGTCTGTCTAGTTTAACTTGTAGGACCATTCTCTCTAACAATAAAGGAGCAGTTATTCCTTGAGTTCAATATTCAAAATCACAAAATTCTGAGATATATATTTTTCCCTGTACAGCAACGATATGCATATCTGAGAAGTTAAAAATGAATAACTCAGTATTTTGTGAGGTTCCTGATTACAAATTTGAAATACGTTTCGTTATGTATCTTGATTTAGGCCACTGTTCAAAAGGGAGGTCTGTGCAGAGGATGGACATCGTGTTAATGTGTTCGATCAATATTTGCCGGTCGATTAAAGTCAGAGATTGCTTAATGCCCATTTAATGCCTCCATAGCAGAAATGTGATATCTGTGCGCATCACTTCAGAGTAGCCCTTCGTCATTCATTCCTGCTCCCCAATCGCCACTCTTTGGTAATGAACCAACAGGGCTGATGTGAGGGAGTCACATCTCAGCAGAAAAACTACCAAGAGCTGACGAAAACCATCTGCCAATACACATTTTGATGTGTAACTCTCATTCCAAGGTTCCCCATTTGACAAGGACATGAGCAGCAGGACCTCACTGACAAAAGATGTGGAAGGCAAAAAACAAAGATGGACTTTATAAAGAATATAGGAGGACTGCCAGTGAGATCTCAAAGTGGGAAAAAAATAAGGAGAGGGATGCTGTAAGAAGTGAAAAACTGTGAAGCTTAAATCAGCCTGGCCCCTCTGTAGAGACTGTGCACGGAGATAGAGAGGATGAAATCATACTTTACTTGTTAAACAGCTGCAAATATACTAGGATCCATTTATTATAGGAGGAATGCAAGTGATGATCAAAGACAGGATATATAGATGTACACAATGGACGTGCATGAAAAATATATTTTTACTGTAATGTCCCCTGGCAATTAATGACCTGAATAGGAACAAACTGTTTCTCCTATGAAGTAACTGTGAAAGAGAGAGAGATGGAATCCACTCCAGTGAAACTCCAGTGAACTGAGACTGCACCATTGGCTGCATAGGGCCAGCAGTCTTGTTTGGCTCAGGTTCACTGTCAGACTGTCACTGACAATTCATGTGAAAATAGCAGCCTATTTGTGTTATCATGCTCCCCTCGAGTAATGAAATGAGAGTCATATTCATGCTGGGCTGAGACTACCTCGCTCACTGGAAACAATGCAAACAACCAATTAGATGACCTCTGAAGACAGTATAAGTTGTAGTATCTACTTTACTTTAAAGCTTTACTGATCAATATTTTTACATTAGCATGGATCAATTACTAGGTGTAATGTGATGTAATGAAGAACCCACAGAAAATTATCAACAACTCTGCACCTACCTTCAGCTCTACAAAGATTTCTTCATGTTGATAGTATTTCTTGCAGGGTTAGTCTTGTGGATTAGACTGGATTTGTTTTAGCCAGGTCTACTTAATCGTGTGGCAAATGAGTCAATGTGAGTTTTCTGATTTGCACTCTCTTTGGTCCAGGTATGGTTAGGTTTAAGCACAAATTTGATGTTGGACCCCTACTGACCTCAACTATAAATTGCAATTTCATTACTTCATCACTCAGACTGAGGCACCCAGAAACCAACCAGTACTCTAGAGCTGAAATGATTAATTGATCATTCAATTAGTTGATTGACAGATACTTAATGGCAACAATTTTGATAATTATTTAATTATTTCAGTCACTTTTAAGCAAAAATTACAAAAGAATCTGCTGGTAACAGCTTCTCAAATGTGAATATTTGCCTTTTTTCTCAGTTTTCAGTTTTTAAATCAACAGGTTTGGGTTTTTAACTGTTGGTCAGACAAAATGAAGCAATTAGAATATGTTAACTTGGGCTTCAGGGAATAATGAGGTATATTTCACTCTTTTATGACATTTATTCACTAAACAATTACTTGATTAATACAAACAATAATTGTCACATGTATTGATAATGAAAATATGTCATGATCTGCCCCTTGACTGACATCTTATGGACTCCGTGCTTCCTATTTTATTTTGTTATCACTTAACTGTTGTGTATTTGTTTCTATGACTTCCTGTCTTTGTGTGTGTGATTGCCTGTCCAACCCCCCTTGCCTCCCTTGCTTATGTAAGTCTATCTATTCCCCTCATTCTTTGTCAGATCGTCTTTTTAGTTTCCTTTGCTTGTCCCAGAGTTTTTCTATGTGTTTTGCTTCCTGAGTTTGGATTTCCTGAGTTTTGCTTGCCAGCCTGCCTGAATTCCAGTTGTTATCTTTTTTTAGATATTTTCTGGCAAAATCTAATCTGGCCTCTCTGTTCTTGAGTGTTACCAGTGGTTTGCACCTTGTGGTATACCCCCTGTATTTACATTAATGAGGGCTTTGGTTGTAGACTTTGACAATGATACACCTACCTCCTCGAGAGTGTTCTCAACCTGGCTAGATGTTGTCAAGGGTTTTTCTTCACCAAGAATTCTGTGATCATCTACTTTAGTTGTCTTCTGTGGTCTTCCAGGCTTTTTGGTGTTACTGAGCTCAGCAGTGCATTCCTTCTTTTTAAGAATGTATCTAATTGTGGATTTGGTCACTCCTAAAGTTTCTGCCATCTGTCTGATAGGTTTAACAGCTACCAAATGCAAGTTCAACACTTGGAATCAACTCCAGATCATTTATCTGCTTATTTTGTCATGAAATAATGAGGCCACAGGCCACACATGACCATGAAACTGATTGTCAGTCAAATACCCAATTACTTTTGAGCCTCTGAAAATGAGGGACTATGCAGAGAAATGGCTGTAATTCCTAAAAAGTCAATGCTTTTTTTTTTAAAACCCCTTAAATTAAAGCTGAAAGTCTACACTTCAATCACATCTATTGTTGTGGTGTACAGAGGCAAAATTACGAAAATTCTGTCACTGTCCTAATACTTGGACCTAACAGTATATGTACATATGTGTATATATGTATATATATATATATATATATACATACATATATGTGTGTGTGTGTGTGTGTGTGTGTGTGTGTGTGTGTGTGTGTGTGTGTGTGTGTGTATGTGTGTGTATATGTATTTGTATCAAGACGGCAAGAGGAAAAGATGTAAATGACTTTGAAGGAGGGTTCATTGTTGGGGCAAAAATGGCTGGAGCTTCAGTCACAAAGACTGCTCAACTGGCTAGTGATTAAATAGGAATACTGACTAAAGTGACTTCCGCATTTAGATTTTAAAATGTTTCTACAACAACAGTTGACAATTACATAGAGACGGATATCATAGTAGGGCTGCAGTCCAAATATCCTTCATTACAAAGATGAATGCACATTTGATAGTTCAGTGGTGCAAAACCCATAGGCAGTGGTCTACAGATGTGGAAAAAAGTGATGCTCAGATGAGTCATCCTTCACCATATTCTCGACAAGTGGGAGAGTGCATGTGTGGTGTACACCAAGAGAACGATACAGCCCTGAATGCTTGACCCCTACAGTGAGGGGATCTGTTATGCTGTGGGTGGCATTTTCTGGCATTGCTTGGGTCCCACTATCACCTTAGAGTGCAAATCATTACAAAGTTGTTCTGAGTGATCAACTTTATGTTATGATGAAACATTTCTATCCTGATGGGAATGATCTCTTCCAGGATGACAATGCCCCAATCCAGAGGGCATGAGGTGTCACTGAATGGAGTATCAGAATGATGTGAATCAAATGCTGTGGCCCTCGCAGTCACCAGATCTCAACCCAATGGAACACCTATGGAAGATTTTGGACAAACGTGTTAGACAGCGCTGTCACCACCAGAAAAAGTAGAATGGTGTTCTATCCCTCCACATTTAAGCTGTTCTGTCAGCACGATGTGGCCCAACACCTTACGGAGACACTTTATGTTAGTTTGTCCTTTAATTTGTCATCTGTCTGTAGATATATATATGTATGTGTATATATATATATATATATATATATATATATATATTATACCATTCATTAAAACCGGTAGTTTTAAACCAGTGGTTTTTAACGTTGTGGCTGATTGGTGTAAACTAAAACAATGAAGGTTTTAAAAATAGGTTTTGACAGTTCATTTTCAAAACCAGGGAAACAAGATAGATGATCTGTTACAGTTGATATTCTCTGTCAGTGGTGCAAATTCTTGATAGTGCCACAGCACTTAAGGCCCAACCAAAAGAAAGTCCAGGTACCTCGTTGCTCAATAGTCATTTCACACTCTGAATACTGAGACAGACAAGCCAAATACAAGACATATTTGAAACAGTGTAAAGATGATTTCAGGCTCTCCTCCTCCTCCGAGGTGAAACATGAAAGATTACAGGACACACACTTACATACCTGCAACCAAAAACTGATAGAGGTAGTGCACCACAAAAAATATGGGATTCTTGTGAGGAGGCAGATGGGACAGCAGGCTTCTGAGTGCTGGGAGTTAAGCAGATGCATCTTTGAAACAGAAACAAATGGACCTATTGTGAGCAGTGCAGCAGAGAAGGCCTGATGAGCATATGGAGAGGAGATCACAGGGACTGATGCCAGACAGACACATGGAGATAAAAAGGAGCAGGAAGAGGAGAAACATGCTCCAACAGCTCAGCAACACCTGTCACAGATAGGACATTCCACACATACAGTACAGATATGTCACAGTCATGGTCCCAGTCTTTATACATCCAAATGATCAGTATTTAATTCACAAGGTGTTCCAGTCACAAACAGGAGCCTTCATTAGTTGTGTATCTTTTAACTAAAAAAAAAAAAATTGTCTCAACTTTTGCCATGACAATAAAAGACATCATCTGGCATTGAAATACCAATCCAATATGCACTTTTTGTTTTACATTTCTATGTAGCATTAACAGTAAAATACCAAATAGAGGACAAATTCATAGTTGCCATTATAACTTTCGAATTTTATACAATCCTCTCATAGTAAACCTCAATGCAATGTATTGGTGTCTGATAAGCCCTTGAAACTCATGGAACAGTTACACAATATGGATCATATTTCATGTTCTCACCAGGACCTGAAAAAACACACCCACACCAATGTAGCCCCATGTTTTTTTTTGTTTTTGTTTTTAATGCCGTACTGCTTTCACTCAAAATGCCAGGTAAACCTAATGACACTGGCACTGGGCTGCAGCCATTATGGTACGCTTTTTGCTCCACCAGATCAGGTAAAAAAAAACCTTTGTCTTAAGACTTGACAACATATGGAACAAACTAAATATGAAGCTACAGTTAGCCAGCCCGTTAGCTTATTTGGTAGACTATTTTTTGGCTCTTAGCAGTTACCAAGTAACCAGCAGAGGCTCCAACAAGTTCCTGTGCCTGACCAAGAAATAGTCTGGCACATAACCCACTGTAAAGTGGCAATCTGTCCTTTTCAAACTTTGGTTTTGTACAGCTTAAACAAACAAGATACAAAATGTAAATCACTCAGCTTTAGAGGTGTAGTACTTTGTTCCTGTTGGAGAGTGCTGGGCTAGCTGTTTCTCCGTTTCCATTCTTTATGCTAAGCTAATATAGCCAGCTGCTGGCTTTATCTTCATATTTAATGGACATGTGAATGGCATCGATTCTCTTATCTAACTCTTTGCCAGAAGGGTGATAGGTAAATTTCCTTAAATTCCATTAATCATACTGTATTTGCCATGCACAGAAAACGGCTGCACTGAACAAAATCTGAGGTTTTGCAGAATCATCCATTATCGTTAGTTATATCCACAGATAGGGATGGACTGACTAATATCATCATCTCAGTGGCAATGCAGCAAAAAAAAAAAAAAAAAAAATCACTCATATGCGGCCTGGATTCCATACATAATACAGCTCTCCACTCTTCAAATAGAATCACACATACAACATCTCCAGACACATTTCATAGGCTACACAGAAAAACACATTGGGCCACGTATGTCTGCATGCAATGCCTGCACATCAGCATGCACTGACACACACAGATTCACCCACTGACAAATGCACACACACAGAGCAGTGATAACTCGGTGATAATGGGCAGAGGAGGCTGTGCTTTAAAACAGGATCACTCTGCAGTTCAACAACTGATTGCGGAGTCTGAGCCATCCAGATTTCCATGATAACAGGTTAGTGATGTGTCTGGACACTTTGAATGACTTATTCATGATTCATAAAGGGATAGATGGGGGAATGGCACAGGCATAAATTTCTTTCCTGGCCCTTTCATAGAGTAAAATCATAGTACACTCCCTGGCAGTGTTGTAGCTGGTCTTTGTGACGTTCTAACTGAATTAGGCTGGTTTACGCTCTTAGCAAATAAGATATATTAACCATCAGGAATTAGGATGATTCATTGACTTGTCTTGGGCCAAGTGAGCTAGGCAGCAGTGTTTGGATGTGTTCCTGGCCAGAAGGATGATGAATCTCTGAATCCCTCCCTCTCTCTTGTCTTACTGCCATCAGCCTGTGTTTAATGTTTCCTTATTCCAATGCCAAGAAGATGTTTTCAATAGCACTGAATCCCACATCATGCTCGACAGCAAAGCGTCCGCCGAGCAACAGGGCACCAGTGAAACACTTAGTCTATATGTCAGGGGGTCAGGAGGCTAAATGGGCTTAATGTGCAAACAAGCATGGCCAAACAAGCTTAAGTAGTGTCTGGGGGGAAGACGGGAAAGCTAATATGAAAATCCATCAATGAAATGAAATGTTTCTACAGCTCCAGAAAAATGTCAGGCATACATTCAAAACACATGGGAGGTTACTCAGGGAAGCCTGGATGATTGAACTCCGACTGGTGCCTTGAAGATGGGCTTTCTCCAGAGGTTTGGTTTGATGTGAGAGAGAAAGTTGGGAAGAGAGAGACAGCAAGACTAGACTGTGTGTGAAACTGTGTGAGCGTCTGTGTCTCCAGAGGACTTAGGGACAGAGCAGAGAACCTCAATCATATCCAGCTGTTGAGCTGTTTTACTGATGGATAGAAGCACTGAGAGAGGAGTTCCAGTGTGACATACAGACAAAGACAGAACATAAACACAAACACAAACTGGTTCTCCACTCGTTTTTAGAATTTTGTAAAATCCAACCCGTCATAGTAGAAATACTGAGTGGAAATAGAAAAATCCAAAATACAAGTCTTTGAAAAGTTTCTGTACTCCCTCAAACCAAAAGATAAGTTTTGTCAGTTCAGATGTTATGGTAAATGTATCTAGCGATGTTGAGTCATCCTAACCATGTTTTAAAAGACTTATGCTTCACAGACATTTTATTTACAGCTTCATCAAGCAATATTTTTTTTTTGTTAAAGGGTTGGTTCACCCAAATCATAAATAAACATCTTTTGTAACTTTCCTCTGGTGGTATCTATGAGGCAGATTGTTTTGGTTTTATTTCTTCAAGCTTTCAAATCTGTCTCTGAGATTTCCGCCTCCACCCCAGTACAAAAAATATCTGACAAATATAATTTCAATTAATGTCAGTTAATTAGGTTTGTCATAAGAACAGTTTTAAGTACAGTTTTAGTATTTGTCTGTTTAGTACAGAAATTTATACCAAGAGGATACATAAATAAAATGCTTTCAGAAGGTATACTTTTCCTAAGTAATTTTTAAAACACACTTTTTTAAACATAACAGTCAATTATGATTAAACTTTAAGAACAGGTGCAAAAATCTTCCGATACCCAAAGTATACTTTAAAAAAAACGTGTTATTTCGGTAGCCTAAAGTCATAAAATATAGGAAAGTATACATTAAGTATATTGAAACATTTCTCTGCAGTTTTTAATTAACTGTGGTTTCAATTTAACACGTTTAACTACACTACTTTTAAGTAAATAAGTATACCTAAATATATGGAAAACATTTTCAGAAAATATGTGAGTATTTTTTTTTTGACTGATTAGTTGATTTTAGGTTATCTCTCCAGAAACTCTGTTACCTGGAACTTACAGTGGGGTCTGTACATTATTCAGCCTCACTGGGACATTGTTTTTTGAAAGACACGATTGCTATTGAGTTTTTCCAAGTCTAATTTGGCAGTACTTGATGACGACAAAAAAAATCCATTCACTTACATTGTGAAACTAGGATGGGTGAGAGCTCTTTTCTGTATTCTTGGGCCCTTGAATGGAATAAGTTTCCTACTTCAATTGAGGATGAGTCAAACCCTTTTTCAGTCAAAGGCAAAACATTGGGTGCTACACAAAGTTCCTTCTGAAAATGTTTTTTTTTTTGTTTTTTTATAATGTTTCTTAATGTCCAACTTTTTATTTAACTTATTATCATGGCTTTTTAAACTGATGTCACACAACCGTAGTCTTTTATAATGTGATGACATACATTTCGTTGACTGTTTGTTCTTGAGATTCAGTTGTGTATGGTTGGTGCTTTTTCTTCTTTTTTTTTCTTCTCCGCCTTGTACAAAGATTGATGGACTGTGAAAATGATTGAAATAATGCTTTGAATTTATTGTTCTATCCCTGAAAAAATCTAACGTGTTTTAAAATATATTGGACTGTTGTCAATAAACCTAAAATTGAACATAAACGTAATGTGATAATGCGATATGAGCAAAGACTGGTTGCTGTGAATCTACTTTCTGGAGTGGACAAGAGTCATATTAAGCAGCTTTACATGTAAAATGGAGGCATTTACATATCCCCATGGGACTGGAAGCTGAAGTACCTGTGTCTCTAAGTAGGGTCACCAATGGCCAACTTGTCCTTGCAAAGGAGTCAAACTAAGAGCCATTCAAAGATAAGGATTAGGGAACCAAGGGCCTGCACCTGGAGCACGGGAAGGAGACCTGACCAGTTTTGACCTCTGGGCATCAGTGTGCAAGACTAGGCAGGTTCTACAATTAACTGTCTCTCTAATTAAGGTGAAACACTCTTTGTTCCAACAGTTAGTCCCTTCTTATTAAAGCAGATTAAGGTAGATGCCCAACAATATTTCTCCAGCAATGAGAACCTCCTCTCAGCAGACCATTGAACACATCAACAATCCACTCAGCAGGAATAGCCTTATGGACAATGAAGCTCTATAAATCTGCCATGTGACAGGGGACTTCTGTTTTTCTTTAATGAATTACTTTAAATTTGCACTTCTTGATTGATGTTTTAAAACTCAACACAGGCCATGACTGAATTTCAGTGATAATCATGGGGAAATTAAAACAGAATTTTGAGTATAAAATCAGACTTATGACATACATCCAAATTTAGGATGAAAAGTCACTCAGGAATCTAAGAGTATAGTTAGAGAATTTATTGTAAGCAAACTCCATCTGTTAATGAAAACCAATACATGATTTTGAAAGCTCTGGAAAGAGCTAGTAAGTGGATCTTGACGTAAAAATATTGTGTCAAACTCTTTATTTATAATCTGACTTCAACGATCAAACTTCAGATGTCAAAATTTTGCCTTTATTATCTGGGCTGTAACTTTTGTTCCTCAGAATTCGGAGATTTCCTTCTTTCTTTCTTTCTTTCTTTCATGTGGCTGTAATAATCTTTCAGAGAAAAAACGTGTCTCTGAATGGCTGTAAATATGCCTGCAGAGTTCTAATAGTGTTGTAACTCAGCAGGACAGATACATAGGTGAGTCGTGAGTCCAGGTAGATGGGTGGCACTGGTTTAGGGGTGGGGTGGTGTGTTGAGTTGTTATCTCTTTCCTAGTGGGGGTGTGGTGCATTCGTAACCTGTACTGATGACAGGAATCCCAGGTGACCGCTGCTGACATGACCTGAGTTCGGACTTGTTATTAGAGCGATATCACAGGGCATTTAAACAAGCACACCCAGTTGTTTGGCCGGGTGGGGCTTCACTGGGCCAATGACACTAAAAAGACCTTTTCAAGACAGGGTCAGATGTTTAACATTGTATACAGTATATTGCCTTAAATGCCTCAAAATGTCAGCCAGTCAGTGTTGTGTTCTTCTTCTTCTTCCTCCATTTTGACTGGATAATCAAAATGCTTTATTGGCTGTCCGAGTGCAGAAATCAACTCAGCGTGGTGAGACAGGACATTACACAAAAGTGTCATTCTGCCTTATAGAGCTGCTAACTCATCTACAGGAGTTTCATAACTCTGGTTTTCATGGTTGAAATGCAGTTTCAGAGGCAACCAGTGATGGTTCCATAAGAAAAATAAAAGCTTTGTGTACACAAAGACCAACTGCCTTCTATTTTTTTTTATTGCTGAAACCAATGAAGACCATTTATCACAGACTTAAAGGGTTAGTGAATCCCATTAAGCAGCTTCTTTCAGCCTTTAATGGTCCATGACCCTGTTTTAAACTCCTGCAGGACCCTGGTCGGTCCATCAGATTCATGATGTGCCAAACCAAGTATTGTTCAAACTAGCAGATCTTGGTTTTAAATTCTAGTACATTTGTCACAATATGTCAAAGTGAAGTTAGAGTATTGTATCTTGTATTGTATAGTTAGTATCTATTGTACAGTATTCCCATTTGGAATAATGCAGCCATAAAACATATTGGGTTTAAATTGTTAGCCAGTGTAAATATAATCTCAATAAATTGTAAAGTAAAAGTGAAACAAGCAGCAACCAAATAGATGATAGTGACATGTAGTGTGAAAGAAATAACTTCAATTTACTGAGTTCAAGTTTTATTTGAATACCATTTCATACACAAACAGTTCAATGTGATTTACATTTTAATAAAACAATGAAACAAAAAGGTAAATATGTAACTTGAAGAAAGAGACAGGGACAAAAATCGGACTTCAACGTTATGCCTTGTTAGCACGCAGGTCACGCCAACATCAGCGTCAGCTAAACTGTTACATACAGTTTTCAGGTGATTTGCCAAACTCGTAGATTTGTGATATGCGTGTTTCCTGTGGCATATCTGGCACTTGACATTTTTGGGTTCATCTTCACAAATGCGGACAGTTGTGCACTGTACACCTGCCATCCATCCATAACATCTCCTGGAGACTCCACAGTTGTTGATAAATGTTTCACTTCATTCATTCATTCAAAAAAGTAGCCACCGAACATAATTCAGCCAGAGATTACGCTGCCACCACAACGTTGCTTGGAAAACAGTTTAGTTGTATATGGACATAATTTATCATTTGTAGGAGACAGGGTTGATTATTTGCATTTGAACATTTGGCAGGGTCTTACAGCCCTTTTTCTTTTTTCTTCTTTTTAGCATCTGTCAGGTTGTAACCATCTGATGCAGATTTTCTTTACAATCACTGTGTAAAGCTCTACATCGTGTGGTCTTTATTTCATCCCTGTTTATATATTTACACATAATGAATAGATTTTTAGTTATTTCCAATGTTAATTATTCCTGGAGATTTAAAGATTTCAAACAAATAAAAGGAACCTTTGAAAAAAAAGGATTTATGTTCTTGCTGAAGAACAAACCACAAATAAACTGAGGAATTTGTTTAAAGAATGTACAATATGTAGGTTCAATCTCTGATTGTCTATACCTTCTCTGAGCAGACATGCAATCAGTTGAGAGTTGTTCTTCAAAGTGCCTTTTAGTCACTTTGAAGTAAGAGGAAGTCACTCATACTGTAAATGTGTCCTATTGCTCACACAGTTTTACTCTGACATTGGTACTTTACACACTTCTGTGTGTTATTCTTACAAGCTGGGGAAATACCAGCCTCGGAAGGATTCTCACTCACACAGAGCACAATAAAAAGACACTCTAATATATGAACATCAGATGTGTCCTCCGTAAGATCTTTGCAGTGTGAAGGAACAATGTTCTACTTTTTCATGTTTTTTTTTTTTTTTAATTTTACACGTCCCATTTTTATTATTACATTTTTGTGTGTTTTGTTGAAATGAAATGAAATGCTGCATTTTCCATCCAAAGCCAGAACTGTGCCAAGTATTAAACTTGAATTATGAATAACTAATATTTGTTATAACATTATTCGGGACCTGATATACCTGATACACCTGTAGGACTAGTGGTAAAATGATTTGTTGTCAGGTCTAAGGGCTTTAATTCCCACTAAGCCATATACCTGCTACTAAGGCGGTGCGTGTCAAAAATGCCTCCAGTTGCCAAAAACAAGACAAGATGCAGGTCTTACATGAAATTCAGGTGAGCACAGCTAACTTTCTTCCATTGCTCCAATCATTCCCCACAATGTCATTCAATCGATTGCATTTTTGGGCCAGTACACTCGGGTCAGCTCTGATCAGTGTGGGGCCTCCTCTCAAGTCGAGAGTAATGCATGGAGCCCACCACTGGTTTGAGTTCATTTAGGTTAACATACAGACAAACAGAAACTAAAACAAAATACTTCCGGGGTGAAGGTTAGCATTCTTATCATCCTTGCTTCCCTTTGCTGTCTGCCCTCTGACCAGATCATATTCTGTAAGACCCAGCCTCCTGAGATTGCCAACTAATCAAAAATGACATATCAAAACTTGTGACCATGACACAACTAAACCAGCAACAAACATAAACACAAGAGCTGTCTTACTTTCCTCAGCAAAAACATTTTTCGTTTTTCACACATTTAAGTTAAAAAAAAAAAAAAACAGCACTCAGTCTAATGATCTCAGTGACTAGTTAGTATTGTAAACTCACTGGATAAGAAAAAAATGTATTTGTAATTTGTTACAAGCTATCTTTTTTCTTTCTCCATGTTGTCTGTTTATACTGTATATTTTATAAAGAACAAGCCTGTTGGCTGTGGATATTTGCCCATTTGGCCCAGTTTATCATCTGCATTGCCCCCCCCCCCAAAAAAAAAAACCAAAACAAAAAACCCCCACCAAAGTCTGCATTAACCTTCGAAATCCAACACCAGACAAATTCCAGACTAGTGGAGGCTTATATTTTAAGTCCAGACATGAGATGTGGTCCACCAGTGTTAACAATATATATTTTTTAAATATCCCAACAAAGGCAAACTGAAGGTGTCCCTTTTAAAAGAAAGCCTTCCAAACTGTGATGAGTGGCCCTGTTACGCATGTCTGCTCTGTGGCCAGACTGAGTCAGTAAGCCAAAGGAACGGTTGCCTATGGGGGGGCCTTCATTTGTCTCTGGCCTGTAGCCTCATTGCTGAGCACTAATTAATGTCTGCAGCATCCACAGCTTCCATTTGCACACAGAATTCGGGGGTGGTTAATTTAGTTTGACAGGAGCTCATCTCTAATAGAGACTGCGGAGAATCCAAATGGACTTCAATTATTATGTTGTTTCAGACTGTTGCTGGGTGGTAAGATATGAGCCAGAATGACACCTGAGTCCAAAAAAATAGGCTGACTTTTATCAGTGTGTTTTAGACAAGGGAATCCATCTTTTTAGTCAAATTACAGTAAGTGTATGTAACTTTTATAAGAAGAACTAACACACTCTTCCTCCTCTTATGAATGAAAAGAACAAACTCGAGATAGATGTTGCTGAGTAACTCACATTAACCAATCAGACCACTAACTTTATGACTCTAAATTGTGCTACTAGTACACTGTTTTAACATAAATGTTTGAATTATTTTGTCACCAAAAAAGCAACATGTAAAGATAGTGTACCCCTACTGATTGCACTCAGTAGGGTCACCTATTACAACATAAAGCATTAAAGTCGCTGAGCCTCACGAGATTTGATGAGTCTGACATGTGAAGCAAACGCCCAATGTGTCATACAGATATAAAAGATAGTCAGACTGGGTTGGGTTTTGATAGCCACTTCCATTTTGGATCTTCTTCCCGACTGCCAAAATACCCAGATGTATTAACTCCAGCGCTAGGAAGTCTCTCATCAAACCTTCTATCTCTTCTTGCTCCTTTTTTATTAGCATAGAACAATGAAGAAAACCCTCAGGTAACGTTAGCAAGCCTCTCATTTGTAGCTGCTACTGACAGTTAAAATGACTTAAATTGAATGAATGAATTGATGAAACTTTTGACTGATGTCTGTCTGTACTCTCTACAAGTTGGTTTCTGTACACAGCCAAAGATAGACCTTTTTAACAACAGACATTCAGCACTGGTGGAATTGGTAACATTAAAAATGATGCCTTCAATTTATGTGAGCTGGTTCCAGGCTCCTGGTATTGTACATGCTGGCTGACTGGTATGGCTCACTGGGAAACTTGATGAAACTAAACTATTGCTAAAGTTGTTAAAAATGTTAGCTAAGTTGCCTTTTCCAGACAAGGCTGACGAGGGCAGAGTTTGTGGGCTTAAAAAACCAAAAAAACAATAAGCTAAAAGAGGCTATAAGAACTCTGTAGGACTAAGAGGAAGAGTAGAGTTTGTGATAATTATCTGTGGGTCTGTGACTACGAGAGACAACTTTCATATTACACAGTTATTTGATTCATTGTTAATATAAAAATATTTATTAATGCAGCTTTAAAGCTACTCATTCAAAATACTATAGATTTTCAGGCTGCAGCCTATTTTTGATTTGATTCTCCTTGAAGCCCTTGTCTTCACTTCACTATTCTATGAAAATTCACTTGCAGAAACTTGAAACTTTTCTGTTTTTAGTGTGGTGGAGGTTATGTCATCATTATCACAATATTTGAAAGTGTGGGTTGATTAAATGAATATGCACTGCATTACCATGTAACTTTGACAAGAATAAAGCAGACTTGCTATTCATTGTGATGGATTATGATATATTATCTTCTTCCATCTCCCTGTTTTGGATTTTTCCAAGGAAAAATCTACCAAATGAGTTGAGTTTTGGAAAGCAAAATATGAAAATTGAATACATAAGATAATGTAACAAATAATAAGTAAAATTGGTGAATTGGTGTAAATGCTGAAGATTTAGTAAATGTGGGTTTTTGTAACTGGTACTAAATACTAGGACTTTTTATCACCGCCTGATTTTGAGCATTTCCTGTCAGAGGCCTTCTGGGAACTGTACTCCCACAGACTCTGCCGTCACTCCACCAAATTCACCTTGAAAGCACTTCATAAGGCATTCATTAGCTGACTGTTAGAGCTGTGCAGCTCTACAGTCCTGACTGTGGTGTGAGACTAGCAGGGACTCCAGACAAAACATGACTCACTTTTCCACTGTAAACATAATAACCCTTCTTCAAGCACTGTGTTCAGCACATTAACACCAGTCTTTCTTTTGGATTCAAAAAAAGAGGGAGGAAATGAAAGCTCATAGAACGAAAACATAATCCACAGTAAAAATAAATAAAAAAAATTAAAAAATAAATACATAAACTGTTATTTGATTTAAAAAGATACAGATGGAAACAGCTACCGGGAATACATCCACACCTTTGTTGGAAAACATATGGTAAGAATTAGGAAATACCCATCAGGGGCTTCCTCGTGAGGCAGTTAACCATAGAAAAACCGACAACACCTTGCATATGTCAAAAAGCCTAATTATCACTAAATTTTCTTAATATCAACCATGCGAGCATCAGAATAGCACTGAAAAAGCAAAGCAGCAGATGGCAACGTCACACTTCGGTAGCCCCACGTGGCAGTGAGAAACTGCAGTGCTCTGGAGCAGGCTTCTAATGTCGCCACTGCACAGACATTCAATCTCTGAGGAATAAGAGGAAATATATGAACATTTTCTGGTTACTCATAATTTCCCCCTCTACCACATGCAGATTAATTATGTGGTCAAAACCATTCCTAAGAAACTTATTCAGTAATGAGGTGTCTTTTTCGTGATACAAGATAAGTGAAACAGTGACCTCTTGGAGTCTAGACACTACCTTTTAGGTTTTGGGAATTTCACTGCAACATTAGTCATGATCCCCCACCCCCAGCCCCATGTGTGGATCAAAGAGACACTGTTGCAGGCAGAAATGCACATTCGGCACTTTTAGTCCATCCATGCCATCAGAATATTTTTAAATGTTCTGTAATCAGTGAGAATTCTATACATAGATGTTCTACAGAATGTAACACTGTAAAAAAAAATGTAAAAAAAAAAATCAAGCTGCACCAATCAATATGTTTATATTAAAAAGGGATGTGTCATGTAAAAGAGATTCTTGGTGATGAACCCACAAAGAATAGTCACCAACTTTGCACTTCCCCTCAGCTCTATGGAGCTTTTAGCCTCTTTAGCTCATTGTCCAAAATATCAACTCCAAAATATAGCTCTCATCAACCTGGTCTCTAGCAGCAGCAGTAGCAGAAGCAGCAGAGAAAAAGCTGTTAAAAGCCACTGTCAACTACCTGCTCAGCAGTAAATAGCAGACAGGCACAGTTAAAGATGAGCTGCTGAACATATTTGAGCAATTAGCAGCTAAAGAGGCAGATTTTTCTCTCAGGAGTTGGTAGAGACCAAAAACTGAGCTAAAAGAGAGGGAGTATTGGATTTAGATTCATCAGGTGGACAAAAACACCACTCCAAATGAATCATCATGTTGCTCTGTGTCTGCTGGAAGTGTAAAACATGTTCACCATAACAACTTTATAACTTGATAATATGTCAGATGCTGTGTTTAAACCTTGTTCTGCTACTTCATTTTTGACGGCATTGAGAGTAGCTCACGTGAATTCTCAGCTTATATTATATATTTTGTAGAAAAACAGAAACACTACATAAACTGTAAACCAGCTCAACTGGATGACTAGCTAATTACTTTATATTTTATATCCGTAATTAGCAACTTCTCTTCACAGCAAGAAGATCATTGTGAACATAAGTTTGTCCTACCACATCCAAACACATGCAGGTTACATTTATAGTAAGAGAGTCTGTATACAAACATATGTATATAACATATATATATATTATTAATGGAAAATGAATGAATATTCACTTTAGCAGCACATTAAAGGCCACACATATTTTCTCTAAAATTATTACCAAATTACATTATTCTTTTCAAAGAAATTTCCTTGAAAATTATTAGGAAATTACAAACATGTGAAATAAATGTCTGCCCCAAGGAGCCACAAGAGTCGCAGGTTCACTGTGTGACATTTTTATTAATTTAACTATTAGCAAAATTGTTATGGAATTCTGTACTGTATACTACACTAAGCCAGCTGCCCAGCATTTTTGTGCTTGGGCCCTTTGACAGGTTAAGTAGATAGGCCTTTAGACTGAATAGGTTTTTTTTAATTTTATTTATTTTTTTGTTATATTTTTGTAGTATAAAAGCATGATGATGTAATCATTTCAGAACAGACCAATCAGCTTGGTATCAATGGAAATAAAAAGAACAGGCAAAAGATTTGCTATTTATGACTTTATGATGTTGTGACTTCATTTGTTGAGCCCACCGTCTGTAGATGATAGCAGTATGTTGTCTCAGCAAGCATGATGACTTTGTGCTGTCTGCCAAGGTGTATATTGATGCTCTTCTCTGTTGCAGCCTCACACAGAGCTATAGGCTGACAGAATCTGTGCTTTTTGTCATGAAAAGCTGAACTACAGAAGCTTTAAACATCAGAAATGAAGTGTTCATTTTCAATTTTGTAAATATAAAAGCTTTGCTTGACTCCACAGGCCAGCCTTCAGAGTAACGCCCAGCAGAAGCTGCTCAGTGACTGGAGTAACTACAGCAAGTGAGGAAAGGAAAGGACCAGGCACAGCAACAGGAAAAGAGAACATGTTTCTTTTTCGTAACTTGCAGTTTTTGAAACATTTTTAAAGACTCTTCAGTCGCCATACAAACATGTGCCAGTGCTTACAGTTACATAGTTAAAGGTATAAAGGGAGGTACTGTATATTAAAAGGCATCATTATGTACTGTGTAGAAAATGATGTATGATTGCACCAACTAAACAAACATTTTCAAGGCAATAGCTCACAATTAGAAAACATGTTTCTGGGTAATAATGGGCTTTGGTTGGAGGATACAGACAACACATTCATTGTACAAAAACTGCTCAGAATGGATGAGCACTGTACTGAAAGAAGTGGAGGTTCCTCTACTCAGCGGAAAAAGCTTTAAATACAATGTTGAGTGGCATGTTACAGGCATTGTGAAGAGGGATGATTCTTTTTTTTTTTTTACATTACAAAAGCTACATTCGAACGGGAAACAGATCTGAATATGATGGGAATACATAGTGATGTCATGTACCTGCCCACACATAGTATAATTTATGTTCACTGAGGAGGTACTGATTTGATTAATACCTCAGAAATGAAGTGATTAGATGCATGTCTTATTAATAATTAATTAACACATAGGATCAACTGGCATGTGCTACTGAAAACAATAGATTCACTACTGTTTGGACTGATGCTGCCAGAATTTGATATTTTGTGCAGATACTTTGAATTTGACCATTTTCCAGAAGTAGAGTCAAACTGATATATCAGCCAGGTTGATAATGTTGGTTTACATAAGCTTATCACATATATGAGTATGATATCTGATACATGAACAGAAATGTCAGTAGAGAAATGCCAAAGATACAGTATTTTCATGTTCATTTAATCTTCATAGTGCAGGTGCGCCCACACCACATATTACTTCATTTGACATTTATATTAGTTCAATATATAGTTTTGGGGTTGTATTCACAAAGCATCTCATCTTACCACTAGGAGTCCTCCTGTATGACACTCACATATCCAGCTCAAGTTTCCTCTCAAAGGAAGACTGCACAGATTTCACACCTTATTGTGCTTCCAGCTGTTGGGCAGCACTACTGCAAATGTGAAAACACATGTACAATGTACATCCTGCGATGTCACTTGAATCAGCGTGGGTTGGTTCTGGAGACTACAAGTTTGAAAAGAAAACAATCTGGGACTGTGGAGTTAGAAAGGAACTTTACCAAGACCTCTGTAGCCCGTTTCTCATCTCTGCTGCAGGCTAGAGGATCCATGATACATTAGCTGTACTAGTGTAACACACTCCAATCCCCAACCTAACTGTTGGTCTAGTTGCATTGTGGGTAAAGTAGACACCAGGTTTTGACAAAGAAGAAAAATGTGGGGAGCAAGACAGATGTTATTGCTGGTTGTGCTGCAACAATTTTCATCCTTTGAGTTTTAAACTGTACATTGCGAGTCCGATAGTGTTGTAGGAAAGTAATTCTAAATCAATAGAGTATTCTTTTAAAGACATATTCACAAAGCTGCTGAGAACAACTTTCATTGAGGAATTGTGTTTCATGAACAATTTACTCTCAGTGTAGACAGTGACTGGTTGACAAACAAGGGGACTGGTTTCTATCAGAGAATGTTGAGTAAAGAAAGACTGTTGGGCTGTGTGTGCTTCCAAAACACAGTTCACCTCCACTCAGTACTGTGCCTGAACACTCCTGATGAAGACACACCTGGAGCACTGAAACTGCTGCTCTGCCAGTGTGCTGCTCAGGCTACACTTCCTATGCAGACACGGTGCTAGAGATAAAATGATTTGTGGATTACTCTCAAATCAAAAACTTCTCTTTAGGAGTTTCTCCTAACTTGGCTAATTTGGAGAAACTTTTTAAGATGATTTGTGAATACAGCCCTGGATTTTCTGATCTTTTTTATGCAATTTTTTTATAAATTTTTGTTGTATTAATTGTTATTGATACAAATTTCCAGTAAAATCTAAAATTTACTGTTGTAATTGATTTTAGTGTTGTTTTGGAGATTATTTTTTAACAGTAAAATGTCTTTCTTATTACATATCTTTGTCATAGCCCTTTAATAATCAATTTCAAGGATCCTTATTAAAACATGACATGTACTTTGTTCTTTTTTTTTTTTTTTTAAAGGAATAGTCAATATGTCAAATGTTGACATTGCACTGAGTAGACCAATACTGAGGCTCTGTTCAGGAGCATTCAGTACTTTGGTATGGAAGAATGCTCTGCAACAGTTTGTCTGCAATGTGAAAGTAAACAAACCAAATAATAGGAGCACGATTTTGTGTTTTAGTTGATGGTGGGGGGTATGGCTGCAGCTAGATGAAAATGAACTGATGAGGAAAAAGGTAGAGTGATGAGGATGTCAGTTGTCCACTAAATATTTGGTCTAAACAAATTGTGTTTTCTCTGTTAAGAGAAAACATGCAAAAACACTTGTGTTTGTGTTTACTCCTGTAAAGTCAAACACTAGAGACAACACAAAGTTAAGGGATACACTGCATACAACTATTCCACTAATATGAGCTTGTGTTGTCAGCCGTGTATCAAAACAATATTCAGAAAGAACACAATGAGAGGCTAGCAGATATCACAAAGTCCAACCCTGTTCACTGAAAATAAGACAAAGGCTTTTTTCAGACCAACATTAGTCTTCACTGTGTGAAAAAAAACACAGCTTCCTCATTCAATTCCACTGTGATGGCAAAGTGGGGATCCTGATGCAGAGGGCTTGTGCAAAAAACACAGGGTTGCCCATCAGGAAAATTGCAATTGGGTCAAACTTTTGCTGCAATGCAATATGACATCATCCAGCAAGGTGCTGAACTGGCCAATCAGTTAAAACTGGCAAGATGCATGCTGTGATTTGCAACATGAGAGCATCTCCATCTCACTTATTTGATCACATTTTACAAATACCACACTTGAAAACAATGCGTGAGCCTGTGGGAGCTCTATACAATTTGTAAAACATGATGAAGACCTGAAAAAATAAATTAAAAAAAAACAAAACAAAAAACTGGACTTTCTGCATTATATTCATCATTTAACATTGTGTGTACATAAGCTTCTTCATGCTTAACAATCAGCCTGAAGTGTCTGTTTTGCATCAAGTATTTACTTTAATTAAATGCAGTTAACTACAGTGACTGTGTTTTGGACTGAGAGCTGCCACAACATAGATAGTCACAGAGCAGTACCATGCCTGAATGCCTACAGTGTCACTTTGCAGCTAGTGTAGACATAGTGTCACCTGTACCTGAAACGTCACACCCTCACCAACGATTTTAATGAATGAAATGGAGAGATCAATATGAAATTTATTTTAAAGCCCAAAATTGTACTGAAATATCAGCATATTGATATATTTAAGCCTTGACTACACGATAAGTTTGAATGCTGATGAATACCGACTCCGTCGACCATAATGTAGTTCTACAGAGTGAGAAATTAGATGTTGACAACCTCACATACTAGCACCTCTCACCTCACATGGCTTGGCTTTAAAAGCATGACAACAATGATGATGATGATGATGATGAGTGAAGTGAAGTGAATGCGCCCAGAGTGTCATGTGAAAGCCTGTAGTTCATCTGTGGACTAGCCGTGACTGTATGGTAATAACAAAGTCCTGGCTGCGAATAAAGCTGTTGTAGAGCTGCAACTGGAATAAATATATCTGGGAGAGGAGAACTTTACAGTAGGAGACGAGTCAGCCCATTCAGCAGCCTATTCTCTACACCAACTCACTGACAGTCCCATTATTCAACTTCCATTAGTGCTGTGAGGAATGCTGATGGCTGACAAAAGCACGGTTTTCAAGTGAATTTTATGTAATTGCGAGACATCGTGCCCATCAAACTGCGATGTAAGGCACCTTTTTACAAGTGCTACTGGTCACACATTTTCAAATAAACCTTCTGACTCTTGACTACATACAGTATAATAAGTCTAAAACTCCACATTAATGACCACTGGCCAGCTGACAGTTACAGCACCAACTGGAGTCACATTAAACATGACTACATGAACATTTGAAAGAGAGAAAAATATAAAACATGACAATATAAAAAAAGACCTGATTATTCTCTTTTTTAAACCCAGAAAGTAACAGTCTTTTGGTTTCAAAGGAACCAAATTTTTTGCATATGCGCAGGCTCAGAGAAAGGAAAAAAAAAACTGATAAAAAAATTATAACAGAAAAAAATTGACTTTAGTCAGATAAATAAACATATAAAAAGCAAATCATCTCTGCAGTATGATAAATGTCACAGCATCAACTATTTGGAGTTTGTGTGTAGCAAGGCCATTATAACAGATAAAATGTAACTCCCTGCACTGATAAATGTATGTAGTAGTACCTGTAACAGTAAATTTACAATATATTGGGTCAATTCTCAGGATATTCCATCAATAAATAAAACAGGCTGACTGATCAGAAGTTCTTGAATATCTCTAAGTCCCTCTGAGGCACAGCAGGGTCTTTCTTCCAGTCATCCTCTGGGTAAACATCAAAGTTGGAGGTGTCGCCCTCATGGGAAACTTTAGGAACTATAGGAGGCTGTGAAGACAGTGGAACATGCAGCACAAGTTCAAGTACAGGTCTGAAACTAATGTGAGTTGTAGTGTTATACAGTTGAGTATTCATACACAATAAATGTTAAGTACCCAATTCACTGCATGGATTATAAATCATTCCATTTCAAAAAGACATAATTCGGTGTTCAGTTATTCTGATTGAACTATTTGGGATTCCTTCTCTGAAATGTAGCCTGTAACTGTCATCAGGTCTATTTCTTCTGAAAGTCATCATATTTAAAACTAGCACTGCTGATGCTGCATTTGACAAAAACAGCATGATAGTCAATGAGAGTGAGCTGGGGATTAACCCCAAAATCCGCAGAAAAACAGAGAAAATATGATCACACTTCTGCAGTGTGTAAACTTTGGCAATTAGCAGAAAAATTAAGTTTTTAGGTTGCAATTAGCTATTCTGACCCTTCCAGCACTAACGTGGCCATACTAGAGAACATACTATATTTGCATTGAGTGAAAAATACCGTAATGAGAAATGATAAAGATCATAGCTAAAGTGCACGCTTCCAGTTTGCAACTACCCGTTCTTCAGTGTAATATAAAAGATGCTGGAAAATTAAAATTAAAATAAAAAATTAGCTCAGTGAAGCTCGTAACAATCACAAACATGCCTTACCCACATTTTTAAGACACAAAAATACTTAAAAGTACATCTACTCCTTCTGCTTCATTGGAAGTATGCAAAACTTTGTTGTTTCTAAAGTCATCTCCTACTTCACTGAAAATTCCATTCTCAGTGTCATATTTTTTTCAGATGTCATAAATCCTGCAGGTTCGTCCGGGTTTTAAACTGAGATTTAAGGGAAATTCCTAATCTGAGTCTGATTAAACATGATTCTGCACAGTGAAGTCAACAACATCAAAACATCAACATTTTTGACCTGAGAGGATCTTGTATTTGGTGTATTGTAAATCATAACACATTATTTAATAACTTAAGCTTTTTGCTACCTTTTTTTGTTTTTACATAATTCAACTATTGTTTAACTTGTAGAAGAATAAGGGTAGCTGCACTCAAATTATTCCATGTTTATTTAATAGGTACAGAATTTCCCCTAATAGTTACTGAACCAAATCATGATTTACAAACTCAAATTAAAAATATAAAACAAACACGAGGTCAAACCTAATACATGGCTGGACTGCCCTTTATCTGTTCGCTTCTCTCTTACTCTCTATGCTCACATATACAGTATTTTAATACAGCTAAATTCCCAATAAAGACGCTTCATTTACATGTTGTTCTGTTACTGTTGTCGGACAACGGAACAAGTATGAAAAAATGAATGAGATGCAACCCATCAAGACTACATGTTAACCAAAAGTCACTTCCAAGCCATTTCAGAGCTGCTGCTCTGCACTGCTAAAATCCTGATTTCATAATCATGACGTCGTCTGACAAAATCACCACACATGTAAATTAAAGACAACAGCTTTGCTTTGATTTCGGCTTTGTGTGCTTGTCAAATGATCACTCAGACAGAAAGTACTTCATTCACGTCTGTGTCAGCTGCCGTGTGGTCAGTTGAATAAGACGCAAAAAGAGGCGTGCCTGTGGAGGGAAAGCCCGGCCTCGTGCTTGTGGGGCAATACTGGCGACTCTCTCTGCAGAAAGTAGCTAAGGCTCATCCAAAACGTATCTAGATTTCTCGATAGGTGCTTTGTGAAGAAAAGCCGCTAAAGGGGTGTGAATAGTCGGTAAATCTAGTGACGAAGGTGCTAGCTTGTTAACACTGCTTGTAAACACCTCTGATGATGCAATAGAAACCATTTGAACCAATTCATTTTGAAAGAGCAATGGCCAATTGGGGAACTCCAACACATGACCGGCAGACCACTGGTCTAACTTCAGCAATCAGTCATGCAGCATTCAGTTGACCAATGGTGTAACTTTATCTCGCACTCACACAGTCAGTCAGTGGTGCAGTCAGACAGTCACGGACATTTGTGTTTATACGGCTGATCCCGCTGGTGTAGTCCAGCCAAAAACATCTGGTGAGTTACAGTTTTTTTCGTGTGTGTTAAATGCACTTTGTGACCAGGTACCAACTCTGAGAACGACACATATGTAGCATATTGCTTGAGATGTACACATGGTCATTTTTTTAATATTCCAAGCGTAGAAAAGTGAAAAAATGATTCCAAAATGTTATACTGATCTGACAAATAAAAAAATAGCATTTTAGAAAATGCAATTAAATTTACCATCTTACTGATATTGATTTTTTTGAATGGAAAGCAAGCATTACTAATATGCACTACATGAATAGTCCTAATTCAAAGCACAACTACTGAATTAGAACTTGAAATGATATGCTGGCAAGAGAAACAGAGAAATGTTAAACGAACACAGCTCTCACCTTCAGTTTCCTCAGAGGAACTGCCTCCCAGTCAATTGTCTTGAACCAGCGGTGCTTCTTCACATCATCTGCTCCATTCTGAAACAGAAAAAATGGCTGTATACACATATTCTGTACAACACACACGTGTGTGCAGCTTGTAACTGAGCACATTGCTCACATTTTCTGAACATGACAAAGCTTTATATTGGACTGATTAGACATCCTCTGTATATGATTATGTTGCTTTTATTTAGCTTTATAAAATGGAGTGGTACTACTGATGGGTTGTAATGATCTATCAGGTTGAGACAGGCAAAATTATGTAACAGCTTGTCAGGGCTGTCGCACGTGGGAAGATTAGTTCTGACGACCACAGAATGTGTTTTTATCATTATACAATATCTGATGCATGAGCAGTGTGCTCTGGGGGGATTTTATTCAACAGGCTATAAAAGCTGCAGTGAACGCTTCCTGAAGGAGCTGTTATTCCACCTCAAAGACTGTCAGCAGACTGCCCTTCAGTGGGGAACCATCACTTTTTTTTTATTATCTAGCATTGCTTTTTAAGGAGCTCTCTTACTATAACAATAAATATCTGGGTATTTTAAACAAGAAAAAGGTTCAGATTTTTAAAAATGGAAAAGTATCAAAAGCTGGAAGAAACTGGGAAAATATTAGCAGCCAGCAGCTTAACATCAAAAATAACCATGGATCCAATATTCAACTTTGTTATCACTGCTGTGAGAAACTAATACTGGAATTGGTGGACCTCCTATTTGGAGAGATTTACCAGGTGTAACAAAGTTTAAACAAACATAATATTATTGTGGTTCACCTCAGGTTTTGTTCAGTACAAAGTAAATATAAAAAAAGGGAAAACATCTGTTTGTACGGAGTCTACAGTGTGCCAGTGAAATAAATGCAGACTTATAATTTTTAACTAAAATAAATCAATAAACTTATAAACTTAAAAAAAAGCTAGTAGGATTTGAGTAATTAAACTACACTAAATGATGCATTTATAAAGTTAAAAAAAATCAAAACATGCCATTTAATATTTCTGTTTCTTTTAAATTATGAATTATTTGAATTCGAATATTTGAACGGACCAACTAAAAATGTAATAAAGTCCAACCCATGGCAAGAGATCTGATTGGCCAGGCTCCAAACAAACCCCCTGACAAAACATAACATCTGTCCAATCAGAGCTCTTGCTGCTGCTCTGTGGGTTGGACTCAATTTGAATTGAATTGAACTTAACAGGTCTGAGTTTTCTGCGGTTACTGCTAAGATACTGTCTCTGGCTTGAGAGATGAATGTGTAGGAGTGGACTATACATTGTGCAGACTCAGCCAGACCCTAAAGCTACAGCCAGCTGTGTGTAGATATGAGGCTGATCTTGTGTCAACACATACAGCAGGAGCAGATAAATTAGTGAGGACTGTCACTTTCCTCCCTGTACAAGCTCAAACTGAGTATTAAAGTGCAAATATTGCACTTAGTTGAAGTATCTGATGCTGACAGTTCATAGCTGTATATTTACTGGCCATGTTAGCTGTGTGGCTCTAGGGATGGCTACGTCGGTCAACTCTCGGATGAACTGCCATGACATGTTCATCCTCATGGTCCGCAGAGGATGCATCGTAATGACTATGGAAATCCCTTAAGTTTTCCTCTTTTGCCATCATCAGGTAAAATTATATCAATACTTTGTTTCATGATCAGAAACCTGCAAAAACTTATGACAATGCTAGTCACTGTTTAAACCACCATGGTGAGTACAGCCTCACAGAGCTGCTAAGCATGGCTGTAGACCCTTATTTTCTTGTTTTTCAATATTATTAAGAGCCATGTGTAAAATTATAGAAAGTGAAAGTTCCATTATTTGGCATTTGCACTAGAGGGAAATATTTTATAAAATTGTGAGTCTTGCCCCAGCTTAAAAAAAATTACTTTTTTCTGGCTATATTGCCCAGCTCTAAGTACAGTTTAATTTTCCTTTGATTCCAATTTTGTCCACTTTTATAACAAGGAAATGCAATTTAATCTTTAGTACTGAAGCTTTAGTGTTTACAGAAGGAGGACTGTGGGTTTTGTACTGAAGCTTTATTGTTGTCACTCACTTTTAAGTGACTTTGGATAAAAGTGTCTGCCAAATGAGAAAATGTAAATGTAAATGTAAATGTAAATGTAAATGTTCACCATCATTTCCCCTAAAAGTGCATCAGGAAGGGACTTCTTTGGGTCAGTAGGATTATATAATTACAACAAGCAAAACTTATTACAATGTTCGTATGGACAGACTTGAAAGACTTGAAAATATGTTCAAGTCAAACAGACTTGAACATATTGTTTAAGCAATTTTATATTCAAAAGGAAACAACAGAGTTGCTTATTTGTAGAATAAAAATAAATTTAAATTATCAATGTAAGATTCTGAGAAGCCCTTAATACAATATATATATTAGTTTGGTATAACTGAATAGGGACTTTCTTGATCAAAAGTCAATTAAATCAGGAGATACCAATCATGTATCAATAATCAACTGTATGTAGTTAACTTCTTCCACCACTATAAATGAAAGCATTCAAAAATGAATACATTTATAAAAGCTTTTTAGAATGTTTCAGTTCATCAGTTGATTGTAATTTAACACTGTCATTCTTCTGATGGCACTGTCTATCCTCCGTACAATAGGAGAGACAGCCTGTGAGTACACCACGGCAACAGTGTTGTGTTAATCAGCGATGGGACTGCTCTACAGATGAGTATTGGCAGCCATAAATCAATATCATCTTGTCTGGGATTATGTGGAGTTAATCACTGGGTTTAGAGAAGTATTTGTTTTACTGAGAGTAGCTCTCAGTCTCCTGCTCATTTCACTAATGTTAATTGAAACACTGCAGTCTTCCATTTTGAATGAGAATCTACACAACTCCCATTGATGGATGATGAAGGGGTAGGGTCCCAGTTAAAATGTAAAACGTACACACTGTTTTCCATTCCTTAATTCCTCCAAGAGATCACTGAAGAAATGTCTGTCAAGTTCCTGAGGCTGTAAACAGTGAAATTAGTAAAAATGCTTTCCTTCTGTATTTAGAGCTTCTTCTATGTTTATGTTCTGTAGTGGGGCCATTGGGGAGCTGTAAGAGAAGCCAAATGAAGCAGATTTATGTGTTTTTTTAATCCCCGTCATAATCATGGGACAGAGTAGACATGTGTGTGTTAGGGATATTCAACCACTCCAGAAAAACAACTTCTCACTTTTCTGAAGGAGTCTCACTGCACATGAAGCAGCAATTGGTGTCAGTTTGAGGTTAAATTGCTTAGGCGAGAAATTATTGTTGTTAAATTGGTTATTTGACTCTGTTTGAAAATATTTATGTGGGATTTATACTACCCAGCCTAGGTATTCCTAACCCTGGTTCATGTAAATATAAAAGGTCACCAACAACTCAACTACTGAAATGGAGCATGAAACTAATATGAGTGATTCAAGGAGGTGGGTCAGATTTATGAGTATGGAAAAAAGTTTGAGAGTACAGAAAGTCGGAATCTTGTCACAATCACTGTTATAAGAACCAAGAGGGAATTTGTCTCTGGATCAGAGCTAGTAGTAGAGCTTTCTCATCCTCTGCTCACTATCTTTACAGGTGCATGCTGTGGGTTTGGGTGGTCTGTATCCATCACATGCAAAATCCAATTTCAAGCAAAGTAACACAGTGGAATTGAATTGTGGAAGTTCAGCATTATCCTGTTGGGCCCTGCCTTTTTAGTAACTTCAGGTTTCCTTCTCAGTGTGGTACATCTGCTTTTTCATTTACCTCAAATACATGAAAAATATTTGACCCTATCAGTGAGACTGATTATGAAATCTGGATACTTTTTTTGTACTCTAGGTTTTACAGTTACAGTTTATTTTCCTTATCAAATCCCCTTTAGCCATGTCCCTTTTCTGTTCAACTGTCATCAAATCCAAAAGAGAAGAGAGGAGTTGATAAAAATGTTGATACATAGATCTGAATGTCTTTCAGTTAATTCTGTGTGTTCACAGCAATAAGCAGCAGTCAGTAATGTGTGGACATTTTTTACCCTTGGTGTTTACCTCTCAAGCGACTCACAGGTTGTCTTACCTCATTAGTATAGGATGTTACGGCTGTATGCAGCCTGAGAACAAGACTGCAGGTACTACTCCGGCCTAAAAGCTTGAGTTAAAATTATGATTTTTTTTGAGTAAAATAAAATATGTACTGTATTTTTATTTATAGTCAATCTTCTCCTAAAAATGTAGTCTTAATCCTTAATCTTAATCTAAACTAGTTAAATAGAGATGAGTTAAGATCATTTTGTCAAAGTACTCTTCCTCAAGTCTGACTGCTTTATTTAGGCTCAAGTTTTTGGAATGGCAGCTAATGTTAAGGAATGTTTGAGCTCTTTTTTTTACTAAAAAAAAGGGTTTTTAGAAAAACATGTTTACACGCTCAGTCGTCAGTTTATTAGGGCTCAATCCAAGTCAGTCTAATCCAACTGTCCTGTAATAAATCCTCCTTCATGAAGGTTCTGATGTTTAGTCCTTGTTCTGTTTTAAAGATGTGATGTTTCAACTGAATGATCATTTTCGAGGATGTAGTTTGTTGAACTATATTGCGCATACTTGGTGATGTTTCTAATATTTAGCCTACTCACACTGATTAAAATGGGCTATTGTATTAGACTGCATTAGTATAAGCTAGGTGTATCTAATGTCCTGGCAACTGTGTGTATATCTTGAAGTGATGTTTTGAAAAAGCACCGTTCAGAACTAATATTGAACAAATTCAAATGATTCCTTACCCTAGCTAACAGTCAGATAGAGTTAGAATTTCATTCATAAATTAAAGATTTTGTGCTGAAAAATTGCTCTGCAAATATATCTGTGTGCTCTCAAACTCTCCTGCACAGACTGATCCGAGCTGGAAGTTCTGAGACTGAGTCACAAATTACCTTCTATAACTTTGTGTTGTTGAGTCGAGTGAGAGGCATAAGGACGTTGCTTTCATCAGGGAATAACAATATTTAGATTGAAGGTCAGACATATTATAAATATCAACGCCCACAGTCTGACAATATAATATCTCTTCATTTATGACTAACTGGAACCATGTGGAGCTTCAGTCACATTGTGGGCCCTGTCCTGTCCTGTTCTGCTCTCTGACCACTGATCTTGAACTACCTACTGAAGGAAAAAATACAGTATGGTGTGCTGCATTGTGGCTCACAGAGACAGGAAGTCTAACCAACTCACCTTCATGTTGCCTAGCCGTCTGGCTCGGTCAGTGACCAGAAATTTCTTGATGAGGTCTCTGGGGGAAAAAGAAACAGTCAGTGAATCCACAGCTGTACAGTACATCCCTGAAAAGTGTTCTCCCTCCCTCTCTCACAAGGAAAACTCTCAGAAGGCAATCCAAGCACTGTAAAATTGACGTACAGTTAGGTTCCTAAGTATTTGGACAGTGATGCAATTTTTCGTAATTTTGCATCTGTACACCACCACGATGGATTTGAAATGAAGCCATTAAGATGTGATTTAAGTGTAGACTCTCAGACTTAACTCAAGGGGTTTAACAAAAACATTGCATTGACTGTTTAGAAATTACAGCAATTTTTATGCATAGTCCCTACATTTCATATGCTCAATAATAAGCATATGGACATTTGACTGACAGTCAGTTTCATGACCAGGTGTGGCCTTTTCCATCATTACTTCATGACAAATTAAGCAGATAAAAGGTCTGGAGTTGATTCCAAGTTGTTTATCAAAACTCTCAATATGGAGTCCAAAGAGGTGTTGATGCAAATGAAAGAGGCTATCATTAGACAAATGGCAGAAACTTTAGGAGTGGCCTAATCAACAATTTGGTAAATTCTTAAAAAGAAGGATTGCACTGGTGAGATCAGCAACATCAAAAGGCCTGGAAGACCACAGAAGAAAACTGAAGTGGATGATCGCAGAATTCTTTCCTTGTTGAAGAAAAACCCGTTCACAGTATCTAGCCAGGTTGAGAACACTCTCGAGGAGGTAGGTGTATCATTGTCAAAGTCTGCAATCAGCAGACGCCTCAATGAATGTAAATACAGAGGGCTTACCACTAGGTGCAAACCACTGATAACATTCAAGAACAGAATCACCAGATTAGACTTTGCCAGAATATCTCTAAAAAAGCCTGTCCAGTTTTGGAACATTCTTTGTACAGATGAAACGAAGATTAACTTTTACCAGAATGATGGGAAGACAAGAGCATGGAGAAGGAGAGGAATGGCTCATGATCCAAAGCATATCACATTACCTGTCCATCACGGTGGAGGCAGTGTTATGGCATGGGCATGTATGGCTGCCAATGGAATTGGGTCACTGGTGTTTATTGATGATGTAATTGTTTATAGAAGTAGCAGGATGAATTCTAATGTGTACAGGGCTATACTAACTACTCAGATTCAGCCAAATGCTACAAAACTGATAGGCTAGTACTTCATAGTACAGATGGATAATGACCCACACATGCTGCGAAAGCAACACAAGAAATGGAATACTCTTCAATGGCCCAGTCATTCACCTGACCTCAACCCAACGGAGCATGTTTTTCACTTACTGAAGACATAACTGAAGGCAGAAATACCCACAAACAAGCAGCAACTGAAGGCGGCTGCTGTAAGGGCCTGGCAGAGCATCTCCTGGGAGGAAACTCAGCATTTGGTGATGTCCATGGGTTCCAGACTTCAGGCAGTCATTGACTGCGACAAATTTTCATCCAAGATTTAAAATTAATCCTTATATTTATAATTATATTGGTTTTTCGAATCCTTTTTGAGCCTCTGAAAATGAGGGACTACTTTTAAAAATGGCTGTAATTCCTAAATGATTAATGTGATATTTCACTTAATCCCCTTTACTTAAAGCGGAAAGTCTACACTTCAATTACATCTTGATGGCTATGTTTCAAATCCGTTTTTGTGGTGTACAGAGGCAAAATTATGAAAACTGTGTCACTGTACAAACACTTATGGACCTAACTGTATGCATCCTCAACAGAGGTAGCATGAAAGCTTGTAAAAAGAGACAAGGGCTGGCTAAGTGATTTGTGTCACTTTGACAATCTTTTCATTGAAGAAAGTGAGCACTTTTTTGCAGACAGGAACTTTCTGAGACTTATAAATTTGTTTATGTACTGTAGACTCCCGTGTGGGAAATGAGGGTGATTCACAGAGGTCTTAACATGGCACAGTGTAGGCTTTCTGATGACATGTGATCAGAGAGCTTTCGATAAATTACCGTATCTCACATTCTACAAGCTGCAAACAGACTCATACAACAGCTGGATGTTGACAAGTCAGCTATTTTTTTATTCAGTCTAAGTCCTTCCTATGCTTGAAGAAAGGGTTTTGGAGTGATGTCACAGAGAAATGTCTTAATCAGCACTAGGGGAAAATATTTGTATTTATGGCAATGCGTGTATTTCATGGAGGAGAATTCATCCAGACAAAAAATGGAAACACAAATAGGATAAGGGAGGCAGGAAAATAAAAGCTTTGTATAGCAGGTGATTTTTTCCTTTTTTTTTTTAAATTTATCATTATGTTTCCCATAAAGCTTTTACACTGAAGCTTTTCAATCAGATGATTTCTATTTTGAGTTTTTCTTTTTCCATTTCAAGTTTTTAAATTTTACTGTAAACATCCTAATTTTATAATTATTATTATTTTATGGAATGCATTTGTCTTTTTAATATCAAATTTCCTTTTTCATCTGCTGTAATATTAAATTATGGCCTCATTATCCCTGGTAATAGAGTTTTTTTTATTAAATGCCCTTCTGGGTGAAATTAGCTTCCATAGAATTTGTTGTGTTTTTATAAAGTATTACAATATTGCTAAGCTAAACCCTCTTTCCAGTGCGTTTCCTTCTGTTACACAAATTCATAGCACATCTGCAGGTATAACTGTTGGCACCATGCTAGCTCCACTGCAACAGCCAGAGATTGTTGCCTTTCTCAGAGGGCACTTTGACAGTTGCAGCTGAGGGAAGGAGGGAAAATATAAAATTCCCTCCACCAACTTTGATCACCAACCTGTGAGCCGTGATCGACCTATCGTTCTTTGTGAAGTTACAACCAACTCTAACAGCAGCAGCCAAAGCTGGCCAGTGCTGCTGAAACAACGTCCGACGCAGGAAAAAAAATTCGACAAAGACTGGTACGACAAATGGTATGACTTAACTACACTAATATGAAGGAATAAATTCAGTATTTGTTGGCACCTCAGTACCAACACTTTCAGGGCTCGTCCCTAACTGACCAGATAAAACACACCAACCTCGAACTTCAGTTCCTAGTGCTGCTGTGACTTGACATTGAGTTGTCTCTCATCAACAAGGTGTTTCTGTCTGCAGAACTGCAGCTCACTGGACGTTTTTGGTTTTTGGCACCATTCTGAGTAAACTCTAGAGAGTGTTGTGGGTGAAAATCCCAAGATATCATTAGTTTCAGGAATACTCAAACCAGCCTGTCTGGCAACAACAATCTACAGTCAAAGTCACCGAGATCTTCAATGCTCGTTACTAACTTGACTTTTTCTCTCTCCCGTAGTTTTGTTCTCTCTCGTCTCTTTCCTCTCTCCTCCTTTCACTTTCTGCAGGTATTTCTGCTCCTGGTGCTGCAGAATCTGGATCTGTGACTGCAAACCACCTACTCTCCCTATGATCCTGCTCAATAACCACCGCTTCAATTATTATGATTATCATTACTATTATTATATTTAGTTTTATTAGTATTATTTTTCAGTGTATTATTGTAATTATTAGTTTTATTATTAGTCTCATTATTGATTTACATCTTTATGTTATACCTGCACTGTGCTATGTTCTCTTTCCTCCTAGACCTGCTCTATATGATAAGTGCCCTGAGATAACCTTTGTTATGATTTGTCGCTATATAAATAAAATTGAATTGAATTGAATCACATTTTTTCCCTATTCTGATATTTGATGTGAACATCGAAGCTCTTGACCTGTATCTGCAAGATTATAGGCATTGTGATGCTGCCACATGATTTGCTGATTGGATAATTTGCATGAATAAGCAGGTGTACACGTGTTCCTAATAAAGTGCAGGTGGGTGTAAATTAGGGCTGTTCCAAATACCATTTTTGGGGCTTTGAAGCTTCAATGAGAATTACCGGCAAATATTCAAAGCTTTTGATTGGATGCAGCAGAGAGAAATGAGGACAAAATTTTGGGAGTCATCTTCACAAATATGATGCTTGATTTTTTTTTTTTTTACATCTTGCTCGCGCTGTTGTAACCTGTAAACCTCTCACGTGGTCATGTATCATTGTTCCACTGTCAGTGCTGTTAACATTAGATGAGAGCTGTGACGCACAAAACTCTTACTAAGTTTAAATGTCCTTGTCTGAGAATAACTAATAATAATTAATGTTGATGAAAATGAATACCTGACAATAAATAACTGATTCGGATGTCATTACCATGGCACAGTTGAAGCTTCGAGGCATTTGGGTCAGCCCTAGAGTAAATCAGTACTTTGAGAGCATGATTTGCACTTTGTAATATACAAATTTAGCATTTCAATTCCTCTGCAGAATTTTATTTCTGATATTTCTCATGATTGGTAGCCATTGTTCTAACACATTCTTCTAAGGTCCCTAAGGAACCAAACAAAGCTTTCCCACCATATACGGAAAGCAGAGGAAGACGTGTCAGTAGTGCAGAGTGCTTAAGGTAAAGTCAGAACAGTGTCAACATGTCCATAACAACTCCTTAACTAGCAGCTAATTTTATGACTAATAACTTACAAGACTTTTATGGCTGGGTTCCCCCTGGGACAGTTCTCCAGTCTGTCTGACTGTCTTTGCTCGGCAGCGGCTGCTGCTGCTAGAGACATTGCCTGCAGGCCTCTGTAAGGCCTTTCACTTCTTGATGGATGGGAGTGTGTGACGTGGAACTGCGCAAGAGTGATATAACTGGTGGAAATATTAAACATCCCTCCGTCTGCCGGCTGCAAGATAGATGATTTAACAGTTTGGAGCTGTGGGTTTGGTGAATTATCAGGGGAAGCAGTGTGTGTCTGACCTCTCCGGGGCCAATGTGTCAGGACTGACTGAGTTAGCGAGTGCGCACTCACATAAATTGCGAGGACACTCATTGACATAATATACATTCCCTGGTCCCTTACCCTAACCTTAACCATTACAACTAAATGCCTAACCCCAACCCTTAGCCTAACCTGAACCCTAAAACCAAGCCTTAATCCTCAAACAGCCCTTTGAAGTTGTGAGGACAGGCCGAAATGTCCTCACAACCTTTGTTGTGAGGACACAACCAAAATTCAACCACTCAACCATAGAAATACATGTGACATGAAATATATGGGGAGTTGTAGTTTACAGACCCACGTCCTGCTTCAACAATACTACCGTACTGTTCTGTTACTATGAATGTTAGAACACAGTTTTCATGTAGTATGAGGGATTATTAGTGACATTTCAGTTTGCCCTCAACAATCTGGATAACTGTTGGTTTGCTTACAACCTGTCTGACATATTGTTCATGTTAGGTTTTCTGTTGTTTTTTTTTGTTTGTTTGCTTGATTGTTTTCTATTAATTTTGTCCTTACCAGTTAGTACAGTTTGATGTAACTATCCTGTCAATCTTTTTCAGTCAACATGGCAGCTGCAGTAGTTGCTAGGAACAGTTAACTTCAAAGCACAGCAACTCTACTAACTTAGAATTGTTATTTCTGGAAGTCCACAGTTTGTCTCTGTGTTCTCAGATTTTTACTTGTGTGTTTACAGTGTTATCATACCTGAGATAAATTATAGCTAGAACGAAAAAAAATAAGACCATAGTTTCAATTAACCAGAATTATCATTTAAATGAACACCAGATAGGTACCCTGGTACATGCAAGGACATAAAGGATTAATGTATGACAAATATACATACACACACAGATTATTGGCTTGTGTTATTTGACCTTGGACTCTGGAGCTTACTTGACATAGAAATCCAGATGGCGTGGGAACTCCAGTTTTCCAGCGAGGATCTTCTGGTAGATTCCAAATGGGTTGTCATCAAAGAACGGTGGGTACCTGTGGAGAGAAATAAATGTCATCTCCAGCCAGTCCCAGTGAAGCTGCACACACACTGTTGCAGTGTGCAAACTCAATTTGTGCTCTGCAAAAACAGCATGATGCAAGGAACAGGTAGAGCAGGTAATAATTTACACACACTGAACTGTATCTATCTAAACAAAATCGTTAGTGAACATGTGGTGAGGTCAACATTTAGAATGGAGGGTTATGAAAACTTTCAGCTGTGGACAGAACAGCATTTGTTTACAGGAATTTGTGTGTGTGTGTTTCTACCACCCACGGGCCTTCTGCTGCTGCACTCCACTGAATGCTTTCCCAGCCCTCCTGTTCTTCCCTCTGCTCTGGCCTGGACAAGTCATTACCCACAAATTACATAATGGGACCAGCCTCTAAATGCATTACGCATGGAGCAGACAGGCGCATAATCGCACCAGTTTGTCACATGCCACTTGCCTTCCCAGTGAAATGCTCCAGAGTCAGGAGACTGTGGCAAGGGGGGATCTAGGAGCTGGCTGTGCACCGCAGACTCCACTTGTAGGTGTGTTTTTTTGTTTTTCCAAAACTGATGCTGTCATAGCTGTAGAGTCTGGGTCATTCTAGCAAAATGGAGGGGGGGGGGCAAGATATGACCATTTTCTGCCAAAGTGTAGTGCATAATGAACAATGAATAATGTTTCAAAAAGCCCTTTTCCAGTGTGGAGCACTGGAAAGCATATGACTTTGGGTGAAAGCAAACAGTTTGATAACAAGAATGTCACCACTGACAAAGTAGCTGTACAAATTTGTCCAAAAAACAAGACAACACCTCCTATTTCTGATTGATGAACAATGGAGTTGAGTGTCATGGTGAGCTTAGAATATGCATCTTGTTTTGTTGACCTTTCCTTCACTTTTGCCTACATTGACATCACTTCCAACATATCTCTATGAATGTTTAACTTTGTACTTCTGCAGCCTCTGTTTTAATGTCACAACATTCAGTTCAGACATGTGCCATGCTGAAAGAAAAAACAGATCAAACCCAGTAAGACTGCTGTCCCGATTTTTATGTAAAAGCGACTTGGGTGTATATTCATATGATACCAATGTGTAAAATTGCCATTTGTGTAACGAGGTGTATGTCTGAAAGAGGATTAATGCACAAATTTTAATTATACATTCATAGCATATTTATACTCCAAATGGGGTATAATATTTTATTTTGATGTTCCCGTGAGCTATCTTTTAGAGCCATACTCAGGAAAAGAAATGCATTTTTAGTGCCACTTCTGGTAAGATTCTAAAAATTACAAATGATTGGTGCATTGTTTATTCCTATTAACACTATCAAGAGTGTAACGACCACTGCAGCATCTAGGGGCCACTAGAAGGTTTACACTTTCATTCTTGTTTTTTGTCTTAAGTGTAATTTATGGTAAAAGGTTCTACAACTGTTAGGGGAAAGAGTCCTACTAGTAAACTGTGCGTCCTAAATCAAAACTACTTCAGCTCCATGACATTTTGTGGGTGACAGGCTGCTATAATAGGACGGAGTGTTTCTCCTCCAGGATCTCCATCTCTAACCACTAGCCTGCCACTTCACTGAAATAATGTGGATGAGGGGTCAGATTAATTTTTATGCAGTCAATCCGGGAATAGACATGTTTTGATTAAAATTCCAAAGTGGGATTAATCTTTGATTTAAAATACTTTTTGATGCAATTTATTTCAATAATTAACATGAAAGTGATTCTCATGACACTAGAACTAACTGAACCCCTATAAGCTGCCACTGACTTTCCTACAAACTGAAGCAGATCTTCATCTGCAGGGTAAAGCTAAATATAGGAGGCAGATTTTCAGTGTGAGAAAAGTCAGACTTCATGTGCACAGCTACATATAAAACTCCATATACACACAGGATGATTTGTTTCTATTAAGAGCAGAGATCTGTCCCTGAAGGCAAGATTTCAGAGAGAAGACTCGTTCTTTTTCTTCTACTCTCTGTTGGCTTTCTCTCTTGGGGCCCTGACCCTTCACTCAATGTTATTGCAACTTGTGCTTCAGCCCAGAGGAAGATGATATACCACTGCTAACTTTTCAGAAGCAGCCACTACATTCTTGGATGAGCACCTTTGACGAACAGCTACACAACACAGCATGATGAAGAGAGCTCTTTGTCAGGGAGGAACTTACAAATAGTGCCCCTACGTGGACATGTCTGGTGATGTGCTGAAGGCAGCACAACGTCCAGTCTCTGCCAGGACTGCAACATTTCACACACAAGTGACCTTTCAGCAGAACTGGAGGAAGTGGCTCCATATTCAGGAGTTAAAGCAATAAAGTTTGACCAAAGGCTGTGTGTCGTCTATCTTAAACTTGATGGATAGGTGATGTTTGTTTGATTACATTTTTATAGCTGAATTGCTCAATTATGCACTGGTTGTCTACAAGAAAACCATAACATGAACTGATTATAATATGACATTTTAATATAGATAGGAACATGAATTAATAGCTATGCTTTTAGTGAAGGGCTAGGTAATCCGCATTGCATTATTTTCTCACTTCCCTCTAGCGGTACCTCTCCATGCAGATAGTTTTGCTTTTATATGTCCAGGTATGGAGGTATGTGTTTCTGAAATTTCTGACTCCAGCCCAATACAGTGGAACTAATTTAGTTTTTGATGCTCAACTTAGGCACCGTACTTTGAGTCAGAATGACGATGTTGTTAGAATTGTTGACAATCTTAATATAAAACCATTGATCAATGCAGCTTTAACAATAATTTATATGTAATGTGAAAAGAGACACTCATAGTGACAAACACAAAGTATGGAATAACAAATCATTATCTATCTTCTGGTTTGCGCCGCCAAACATACCTTTACCTCTCAATCACGTTTATCCAACATGGCTTCAAATTTGAAATGTTGCAGGTGCTTTTGCACACTATAAACAATCACTGCATCTTTAATAGCACTGTCTATTTGCTACTGATGACATGGTTCAGAGAAGCTCTGCTTAATTTTCTGTTCTGGGCACATTAATACAGTAAGCAAATCTGCAAAAACTGCCATCCCTAGATCTACCATAGCTAGAATATAACATGTCTTTCCAGAAACACTGTCCATCTTACTATTCTTTATCCACAGATCACCATGTCAGCAGTATTTCTATCTACTGTAGAAAGTTGGTCCACTGAAAATCCATTCACACCCATTATTTTGGGTTAGACGCAGAAATTTCAGAGACAAATATCTGTGCCCCTCGATAAATAAAGCCACTATGTACCTAAATACTGTGTCAGAGACAATAAAATTTCAAGGGTAAAATGAATGTTTTTTTCTTATATATGAAAAGAGTCATATATAAAAATAAAAGTTTGTGAATATTGCAAAAGTATACCAGATGATATTCAGTCAGGGACAAGCAGTTGAACTGGCACAGACATTATTATTCATCGCAGACAACTGAGAACATTAGAATAAACCCGAGTGCTTTCTAAAGGGGATCAACGTCATTGTTCTTCATCTACAACAATGATTCCCATTCACAGATTAATTTGTTGCAGCTCTGCAGTATCCAATAAGCACACAATGAATTGATTTCTCACAATTAAATATAACAGCAATATGATTGATAGAATAATTCCTCTGTTCCATGTACACAGACTCCTCCACTGCTGTGCCATCTCATACACTTTCTCTTGCAGGGCTGTTATGTTGGATTGCATCACTATAGGTCAGGTGTTCATGATATTGTGTCTATCCCCTGTGTGTCTACCCAATTGATTTGAGAAATTATCGTGAAGTCTATTCCAGTCACATACTCAAAGTCTTCATTGTCTCGGCTTCAAAGAGGGATTTTTTTTCACCTGTGTTTCTGTGTGTGGTTAGAACATGAGAAATTCTTGCTGCAGACAACTCACTGATCCCTCGGACAGGACTAACTTCTCAGAGACATTGTGCACAACAGCAGATTCCAACCAGTCACTTTTCACATAACCACCTCATTTTAGATAAACTCTTTGTGTCTTAACAGTCAAACACGATAAAACATTAATGCCCTTTAGCAGATTGTGAGTGTTTGTTCAGTACTGCTTTACTTCACTTTCTCTGGTTGAGGAGAGTGCCCCCCGGTGTGTAAAATGGGTGTAGTGTGGTGTATACTGTACTATACAGCAGCACTTACCCGGCCAACATTTCAAAGATGAGGATGCCCAGAGCCCACCAGTCCACCGCTCGGCCGTGACCTTTGCTATGAATGACTTCAGGGGCCAAGTACTCAGGAGTGCCACACAGAGTCCAGGTCCTGATCAGACAGAGACAGGAAGTGTTGCAATGTGTAGTTGAAATATTTCAAAGGTTAAAGCTTGTTTACCATCACATTTATTTAGTGAGCATCCTTTGAGCTCTATTTCCGTGAGGCTTTGTCTGTTATTTATAAGCCACGTTTTAGGTTATTTTTAGGTTTGGACTGTTGGTCAGACAAAACAAGCAATGTGATTATGTCACTTTGGGCTCTTAGAAACAGCGATGGACATTGTTGACTATTTTATGACAGTTTATTGACTGAAATGATTAAAGAATAATATATTCCTAAACTAAACAATAACAGATTACTCAACTAACAAAACAATTGTTAGTTGCAGTCCCAGTTTGAGACACTGACTATGGAGATTTTACAAATATTCAAGGTTTTACTGTCTTTTTTCCTTTTTTTATTGTTATATATTTTTTTCGCATATATGGTTGGTCTGCAGCTCTGAACGCCAGGAGCCATTCACATATGTGCCTTAGGTGATCATTAAAATCTTAATATCTAAAGTGTACAGGCAACCAATGTAGGAGTGCTAAAATTGGGCTCTATGTATTCAACTGCTGGATCTTGTGAAAAGTCTTGCTGCAGCGTTCTGAACCAGCTGAAGCTTGAATAGATGAGCGATACTCTCTGCTTGCTATGTATACATCGCCATCTTCTATACTGTGTAAGAAGAGAGTTGCATGGGGAAGACAACACTCATAGGTAAAGTGATCTGCTTGTGCCATCTGACCCAGCTGTGTCATCTTTTATAGTATGATGAGGATACAGATGTGTGTGTTTGTGAGGCTACAGCAATAATGGATCTGGAAGTGTCAGTCAGTACTACCTGGGCAGCTGCAGGAATAAATTGTAATGAGGGCTAGAATCCAGATACAAGTATTGGACAATAAGTGAAAGATGCCTGGTGAGTGTGAACAATAAGAGGAAGTCTAAAGCAGATTATTTGCCTCTGGCTCGCCATCCTCCTGGTTGACAAAGCAGCTGATTGACACTCTGAATGTGTAACAAACATGCACAGTGGTCTCTCTGAAAGCCACTTGTTCTCTGATGAAGAGCACTTGGCCTGGCGACAGCCTTTCATCGCAAGTCACCAATATAACCTGGGTAATGACCTCTTTTGGCTAGTTGCCATGGCGACAGTAATTTGTATGGAAATTATGTTGGTCCTGGTAGAGGATGAAGAGGCTGCTGATGTCCGGAGAATAAAGCCTGGGTACAAGATGGGCAGAGGCATGGCCATGGAGGAAATAAGACGTGTTGTTTTTCTTCAAGGTATGTTTGTCATCATACAGGGGTTCATGTTTAAATGTGCTGATGACTGTGTCTGCCAGCAGGGGACACTGTGGCAGCGTGGAGAGGGCTGCGCTGTGATGACACTCCATCACACCCTGAACATGGAAAGTACAAGAGAGCTGGTGGCAATGAGGCAGTTGTCTTCCTATCCCAGGCAATTCTGCTGCCCTCCATTTATATAAGTGGGTCACTTGCACATCAGAGAGATATCTACTCCCTATCTGTTTTGCTCTTCCAGTCTGGGGGAAAATGTAATCTTACTCCATTATGTTTACATGTCAGCGCGGGTCAACGCAGCGCAGGGTGAAGGGCTGGGGAGAAACACTGCAGTGCAGATAGAAAGCTGTGTCTTTTCCTCTACAGTGCATCTTTTCAATTCTGCCGCGGTCACAGAGAGGCCTCGCTCACCGTGTATCTAATTCAGACTAAGTGACATCGGTCGGGGGAATTATCCTTCAGTGGCACTGCCATGGATCTCTTGGAGTTGGGAGGATTCCCTAAAATTCCCAGAGGACAATATGAGCATTTCAAGGACACTGAAAACACACACACACACACACACCCAACCACCCACCCCCCCACCCACCCACACAAAGGACATGAGGAGGATGACTCTTCCTCATTCTTCCACTGTCAAACACCGTAGTTGTTTCATAGTAGTGACATGTCTACATCAACTATTTAAAAAATTAATTATTTCATGAGCTAATGGGACAAATTGAATAAATACTAAGTGAAAAGAAAATGTGGCTACCCCATCCAGCAAACAGCTTGAGCATTCACTGTAAAGCAAAGTGGTTCTTAAGACGTGTTGTCGGAATACATCTGAAGTCAACATGCTTCTACCTGTTTTTAATGTCTAAATTTGAAGATGGGGTGAAAAGCCTGCTGTCATATCTTCCTCCTGCTGCATTCCTCCACAATTATGTGTCTTTTGGGTGTCTCTGTAGTCTTGATGCAATGAGTTGTACAAATGGGATTATGGCTCACACTTTTGGATAGTCAGAGCTTGAGAGAAAAGTTCAGACCGTGCCTCCTGTCACAGCTATGTACAGTCGCTGCGTAACGCGGGCATGACTGTGTCTGTTTGAGAAAGTTATACGTTTGGTTGGAGGCAGCCTCTACAATTAGTTGTAGACGTTGTTAAAATGATCCGACAAGCACTTTGTTTAAAGCTTACTGAAGCCTTGAGACTATGGTTGCTGCCTAGTTCCACAAAAACAAAATTGTGTCTGGCTCTAACTTTTAAACGTCTGCAGTTGCACTGACTGTGCAGCTCCTTGTTGATGACTGGCTCCTGGTCTGTTAGACAGTTCTAATCAGCTATAATCCCACAGCCCAATATTCTTCTGACTAAACATCATTTCATAATCAGTAAATCTGTTGATTATATTTTTTGATTAACTGATTAGTTGATTAGTCCATAAAATGTCAGAAAATAGTGAAAAATGCTAATCACATGCTCTCAGTGTCCAAGATGGCAAATCATTTTTTTTCTGTCTATTTATTGATTCATTGACTGCTTTAATTTCAGAAACACTGAGAAATTGAATTATGTAAATTTAAATAATAGTTGGAAAAATGAGGTGTTTTGACCAGTAATGTATATAACAATGCTGGTAATTTTACATGTTGGTCTCATGTCTGAATAAACCCTCAAGTGACTTTGACATAATGTCACAACAGCAATCAAATGAAGTCAAACCTGTTCCAGGTCTGAACTGAATGCTTTTACATTAATAGAAAGGGTGCAGAAGCACAAGGTTAACATGCATACAGATACTGGAGATTAGATGCACATCTTGCTCTACCATCTTCTTCTTTCATGTAATAAATGCATCACTTAATTATATTCTCTCAAAAACAAAGAAATGAAGTCAGTTTAAATAAATTTAAACAGTATCAATGAATCATGTCAGACAATTCTTGTCATATCAGCTCGGTCTATAAAATCAAAATCAAAAAAAGTATGTAGCGCAACTTTTAACCAACTTTATATCTTTCTATGCCTGTTCACTTTCAGAATTAATTTTATTAGACAGAGAATGTACCTAATAACTGATGGCCTGTCACGTTTCGACAGATGATAAAGCCACATCAAATGTTTATGCAATGGACATGTCTGTCTGAATGACAAAAAGCAGATAAGGCCTGCCATGTTATAAGCTCAAGCAGAAGTGACGGCACTTCTCAGATGTGGGTAAGGAAGTGAAAATGTAGATGGTAAATGGAGTGGACACAGGGGTTAACAGAACTTTGATACTTTATAAGTATATTTCTAATTCTCAATCTCAGCATTTATCTGTAAAGCATGTAATAAATGTCATCCGTGTTTTTATCTATGACCCAATTGCTCTGATAATCCCATCTGTACAGAAGACAGCAGCTCAGAGTACTACTGAATCAAAAAGACAAGATAACCTCAGCAGCATTAGACTTGGATAACTATTTTTAAAGCTTAAACCCTGTATGATTCAGATCTAGGACTGCAACTAAACATCATTTCATAATCAGTAAATCTGTTGATTATATTTTTTGATTAACTGATTAGTTGATTAGTCCATAAAATGTCAGAAAATAGTGAAAAATGCTAATCACATGCTCTCAGTGTCCAAGATGGCAAATCATTTTTTTTTCTGTCAATTTATTGATTCATTGACTGATTATTTCAGCTCCAGTGGGATCACAACCTAAGAGCACACTCCTCAAATAGATACTAAAGAAATGGCTACTATTAGCCGCTAACAAGTCACACTGTAAAAAAGTTACTGTTACTGGCTCACAAAAACTTTAGATTATAAACAAAAACAAATACAGGATACAGACAATTGAAGACTTAAAACTAAAGCTGACAAATTATTTTCAATCAGGCCTCTAAGACTCTGGAATTACATGCTTGAGCCGAGATTAAAAATCTCATGTCTTAAATTCAACACTTGTTGATGATTCATTTACTGATTTTTACACCCGTTTTATATATGTATGCGTATAATCAATTTTTCTATCAATTTGATCTGTTTTATGTTATTTTAACTACTTTATAAAGTACATTGTAATAGCGGTTGTCAAAATGGATACCGATATAATTTCAATCACCTGTCAGAGAGCTTCTTAGCGAAGCCGAAGTCGGTTAGGCGGATGTGTCCTTCACTGTCCAGCAGGATGTTCTCAGGCTTCAGGTCACGGTAGACAATTTCTTTGGAGTGAAGGTATTCGATGGCGCATACGATCTCAGAAGAATAGAAGAGGCCCGTGGTATTGCTAAAGCGCCCGCGGCTGCGTAGGTAGCTGAACAGTTCGCCGCCCGGCACGTAGTCCATCAACATGTAGAGGAAGCGCTCATCATGGTGAGTCCAGAACCTGAGAAACAACAGTCAAGATACAAAGTTGGAATAACATGCAGTTGGTTCAATTATGCCTGGGCTACACCGCCTACGTCACCTGTGCTTGACAGCTACCTTGGTAACTGCTGTGGCATGTGGCATGTGGCATTCGCGTGTCCATACCGCCAGCATTGCTGCTACGGCACTGCTACCGCCAGCCCTATCTTTCTACATTGAGTTTGCCTTTCATAATGGCCATCGATAATAATCATCATCCATTGTTAATGAGCAGTCTGAAAAGTGAAGAGCTGGGACCAGAAAGCAGCCCCAGGATTGTTGTTTACCCTCATTCAGAGCATGAGATAGATTGACAGAAAGAGAGAAAAAAGGAGAGGGTGCATCGGAAAACTACTTCACCCCCCTTCAACTAACATTACATTGGGTTTCTGCTTTGACTATATAGTACACATGTAGCCTCCACTCTCTCCTTTAATAACATGCAAGTGCTAAAATGGTTAGAAAAAAAATATTTATATCTTTTTTAACCTGTACCTACTGGTGGTAACAGTAAAAATGCGGTTTAAGACTAAAGGTCAGAAGAATTCTGGGGACAGCAAAAAAAAAATTACTGTGTTTAAATAAAGAAGTCAGGCAATAATTGGCCTTTTTCCATCATTCTGTGAGCAACCATGATCTAATTTTATGCTACACACCGCATGAATCTGTGAACAACAAAGGCAAAGAGAAAGGAGTCAGTTACCTCGCTGCAAAGTTGGAGGTGTGCATCCTGTCGCCTGCAGCTCTTCATCTAACAACTCACTGTGGCTGTTCCTCCTTGTTCCAATACTCCCTGCAATATTTCAAACTGATATGCTGTCCTTCCTTTCCTGTGACTACTTCATAATAAAAGTCAATTCATGTTAAATGATTTTAATGTGAAGCTGCAGTAGTAGGAAATGTTCAGTTTGCATTAGCAGTAACTTCATAGAAATTTTTTACCAGGAATGTTGCCACAGACACCTAGTTTACAATACTGCAAATATATAAATACCACAGTACTTTCATCAGTGGATCAAAGGCTCAATCACAATCCTTTAACCTCGTATGGCGATAGATAGTGACTTAACAGATATTTATTCAAATGAAAATCTTCGAGATTGGCACTTTAAAGTCTTTTTAATACATGCTGAACACTGAGTTCTTTTTCAGTCCACAGTATTCCTATGTTTCCATTGGAGGGTATAAGTGTTAAAGTATTGTCTGACAAGTTGAGGAAATCAGATAAAATGAGAGGCTGTATCAGTCTCAGACTCTTTTATCCCCCAGTGTGGTTTGGAGTAGTGTGTAACAACTATTTCAGCTGGAAGAGCACGTCAGAGGAATAAAAACAAGAGAGCACTGTCACTGATGAAGATGGAGGAGGCTCCAGTGTTTTCAGTAAGTGCTGGCTGCTGGCCACAAAGACAATAACCAATTCTTTCCACACTGCTATTTTGCGTCTTCCTTTTTCTTTGTCTTTTTCCTATAGTGCTTGTTACCTCAACCTGCAATCAGTTTTATTTCCTAATATACAGTATACAGTACAGACATTTTATGTATGCCAGAACAAACATCAGATAACTGTTCAAAACCATCATAGCTTAGTCTGTCTTTTTTATGAGGCTTTGTTCACTTGGATCTTGATAAATACAGTGGTTTCAGAAAGTACTCAGACTCTTTCACTTTTTTTGAGCATCAAGCTACACTCAATAATCCACAATGACAAAGTGAAAATGTTTTTTTTAATTTATGCAAATTTATTAAAAATCTAAAACTGAAATGTCTCATGTTCTCGTGTTCAGAGCTTTAATTCAGTACATTGTAGAAGCCCTTTGGTTTGCAATTACAGTTTCAAGCCTCTTTGGAAAGTCTCTACAAGCTACTTCTACGTAGTGCTTGGAGTTATTTGCAAAGGGTTCAGTTTTTGTCTCATCATACCAGAGAATCTTTTTCCTCATGCTCTCAGAGTCCTTTAAAAGCTCCAAGAGGGCTGTCATGTGCCTTTTACTCAAAGTGGCTTCTGTCTAGCCACTCCATCATAAAGGCCTGATTGATGGAATGCTGCTGAGATGGTCGCCCTTCCTCTAGGTTCTGCCATCTTTGCAGAGGACTTCTGAAGCTCTGTTAACAGTGACCGCTGGGTTCTTGGTAAGCTCCTTGACTAAGGCCATTTTTGCGTGTTTACTCAGTTTGGCTAGATGGCTAACTTTAGAAATGGGCTTTCTAGACAATTCCAATCAATTCAATTTATTTGTGTTTGTGTTCATCATTTTTGAGAATTTTATCTTTATAACTTGTACCACCTCTGCAGCATAAATGAGTCAACATCCCTCAACAAAGTAAATTACATTAGTTGGAACACCCAGCCCTGGGATACCAGATGAAGATCAGTGGCATAAAAAACTGTTCATGTGTGTCTTATAATTTGAAAACATTTTGGGAGCCACTAAATGTCTGACAGCTGATATTTTTCTTATTTCTAGGTCCCAGGGTGATGGCAGAGCTTGTCTCCGCGGTCACAAGGTTACAGTCTGACTGATAATACAGGTAAAATCTGAGATTTAAGCAAGACTTTTGCTGAACAGGCTACTGTGGCCAGAAGTGGCATTTACTGGATAACAACACATTGAATTTTATTTTGTTTTTTTTTTCCAGCATTCTTAGCTTTAAAGGCCCTATCACTGGGTGACATGACTGAGCTAGAAGGCAGTGTAAAAGTAACACAAGTAGATGCAGTGATGTGGACATGTTGGTTACACAGCAATATCTGTCTTATGTTTGCTATGTGACCTGATTAAGGCATTTGTTGAACCACCTGCATAGATGGTGTTACAGACTTTGCTATTTTACCACAAACTATTTCACCAGCTGAACAGTAAAGGTGCATCTTAGCAAGAAAAGTAACTAGAGGAAACTCTGCAGGTGAAAAGTTGAACCAGTACATTGGAGTAATTAATTCATTTTAACAATGTTAATAAGGAGAAGACAATTGTAACTTCCTGTACATATGAAAGTCTTTGGTAAGCGAACACATGGGCACACGCAGAAATCTGGTGTTGCCACAGGTATTTTTGTTTTTTGGGGTGAGGGATTTAATTTTGGAGAGAATTTTGGAAAAATAGCAGGATCTCAATTGCTGGTATTTAATCCTGATTAGTGCATATTGCTATGTAGTTTGCTATTTAAATTTCTTCTATCTGTTTATAGGATATGCTAAACATACAAATACACAAATTCAGGCTCTGTACATTTTCACTAAATTGATTTCACTTGGTATGTGTGTGTATTTGTGATTGTGTTTGTACTTAAGGAGATAGATTAATTCAGCATTATTTTAACAAAGCCAACAAGCTGTTTAACATTGTTGTGAGATTCTTGGAACGCTTCTACTCTAATAGTCCTTTCATTGTTCAACACTACACAAGCTAGATATGGCAATTCACCATTCTGTAAACTCTAACACGCTGATTCAAAGAACTGTCAATAAATCACACATCATTGGTAATACCTCAGGCACAGCTGATTTCCATATTTGGAAGCTTTCCGAAGTGAAAATGTGAACCGGGAAAGAAAAAGGATAAAAGTACGGTAAACAAACATCTGGGTAGCTTCCTAAAGTGTTTAGAAAATGACTGAAAGGCCACCACCAACACTAACACCTATTTACAAATTCAGGATTTGGATTTTCTTTGCAGCTCATATAAGGCTGCCATCATCTGTTCGTTAGATTAATGTAAGAACAGCAACGTAAGGGTTAGGGCTGTCACTTTTAAAAAAAAATTTGAACATTCAATTCACTCAAACTTTGTTTGAACTTCATTTTTGGAAAAAGTGACAGCCCTAGTAAGGGTAAAACAAAATTTCAAACTGCACTAATTCATTTTTTTTTTCAAAAGCTATAACACAACACAGAGCCCTTGTATTTGCTTCCTTTAATCTCATTGTTTAATTTCATGTAATATCTCAGAATCCAGTGGACCCTAACCCAAAAAGCCTCTCATTACACTGTGTGTGACTTTCTCACAGTGATGAGGTCTTACATTTGCAGGAGGCCTTACCTAATAAGTATAACCTCATCATCAACATCATATTATACTTTGTTCTTTAATACAAGGCTGAGGTCAATTGAACAGATCACTACAACATTGGTTTAAAACATGTTTTTTTTCCTTTGTATATATTGTAATTCTATTTTGTTTCATAGTACTGCTTCGAAACTAACTACTATAATTTGATCAGGGAGCACAAGACTATTTATTTAACAACTACTATGTTTTTAGAAGTAGAGAGGATTTAGAAATGTGAGCTATATTCTCAGACACTGCTTTATTTTGCTTTATTGAATATATATCAGATTTTGACATTCAAATTATAGCAAAGCATAAATGGGAGAGACTTTTGGAAATTGTTATTCATATAAGGAAACAGGAGGAAATTTGTTCAGGGACACATAAAACTGTTTCCTACATAAGTAAAGAATACGCTTGGGAGATACAGATTCAGTATTTTATTATACCAAATAAATTTCAGTGTGTCTCTTCTGTTCCATCCTGCTGTTGGAAGAGATGTGGAGAGAATCATGCTGATTTCACTCTCACAGTCTGCTCTTTAACTCTTCTTTATAGTGGACTTGAATCAGCAAGGAAGCTTACTTTATTATGGAACCAAAACAGGTCTGGAATTTATTTTACTATGTATAACATCAACTGAGACAGTGGACAAAAAGGACAATATTTATTTAGATTAAAAAACACAGGCCTTTTAAGGGAATATTTCACTGTTTTAGGTCATGTTCTTAGTCACTTCCTTCAAAGAGTGTGATGAGAGTTTGCGTGTTAGATATTGTGTGCACAGAGCTGGAGTCGGGACATGGTTAGCCTAACTTAGCATAAAGACTAGAAGGTGGGGTGCTAGCCTGGCTAGCCTGGCTCTGTCCAAAGATTAAAATTACACCTCTAAAACTGACTAATTAACATATTGTATCTCATTTGAGAAAACTTGTTAGGGCCTTTGCTGTTGGCATCTATGTATTGTGTTGGATTTTAATCCTTGTGTTCCAGACTCCTCCTGTGCAGCTGTGCAGCGCCACCAAAAAGAGTGGTCCACTCTGCTGTAGGAGCCCCCTTAAGTGGTTGGATCATCATCTCCAAATCACCTCCAATTAGGCCACTTCTACCCCTCTCATCATCAACCTGGTCCATCAACAGAAAGCCTGCTAGTCTGTTCACCTGATGTGATAAACAAGATTTTAACTACCATAGAAAGGGTAAGGGGCTACGCCTAAAGCTTGTTGTGGAGCACCTTAAGCCGAATGAAAGTAAAAAAGCATTTAGACAATATATAAGAATGAATGTAAAAACAATCGTAAGAGTTCTATTAGCTAACCAAAAACAAAAGAGAGGTGGCTTGATGTCATGCTCTAAAATGAAAAAGTAAGCTGGCAGCAAGCATGACCTACCTTTCCACAATCTATTTTTGGAAGAACGTTTGTGTGATTGGTGTGTAACAGAGGCACATAGCCAAGCTAGTCAAACAGTTGACTGGATATTTCTCTTTACCGTCATCTTGGGATGGTAGTTACAACCATCGACTCAGATAAGTGAGTTAAGATATAATTAATGTAACCTATTTTACAATTAAAGAAACTGATAACCTAGTTAACTTACATTAATGTACTAAATTAAGTTACGTGAACCTGCAAGCTAGTTAGTTGACATTACATAAAGATAGCTCGACTGAACTACAGTTAGTATCTAACGGGGCTTGGTAGCTATGTTAGGCTGTGTTCACACAATGTTTTCTGATGAAAACCGCTGGTCAAAGCAGTTTTTTTGTTGTTTTTTTTTGTTTTTTAAGTGACTGAAATAAACACAAACACCAACCAAAAACTCTGGCCACCTTCATTTGCATCAAAACCTATTTTGGCCACATATTGACAGTTCCCATGAACAACTACAAAATGCAAATTCAAAACTTAAACTCCAGACCTGGAGTACTTTTGAGCCACTTAAAATGATGGAATGGTAAATGGACTGCACTTATATAGTGCTTTCCTATTCTTATCGACCACTCAAAGCACTTTACACTACTGCCAAATTCACCCATTCACACACACATTCAAACAGTGTTTTTTCGTAATCACACAGTGCTTTTTACACACACACACACACACACACACACACACACACACACACACACACACACACACACACACACACAAATGATGATACACCAGGGGCAATTCAGGGTTCAGTGTCTTGCCCAAGGACACTTCGACATGCGGACTGGAGGAGCCTGGGATCGAACCACCGACCTTCCGGTTACCACAATGCGCTCCTCCTCCTGATTCACAGCCACCCAAGGAACTATGTATAAAAGTGGCTGTCATTCCTAAATTATTGATGCAATATTTTTGTATACTGCTATACCGATATTGTGTTGATTTGATTAATATATTATTGATATAATATATCACAATGCAGTGTTTCTTGTATATACATTTTATAGTGGTGCGCCAACAGAGTACTGATATCTAGCCCTGAAGATAAAACCATTAGAATTACTCTGAAGTATAGAAAATTGACCTTCTTCATTAGAAATGTTCACCCAGTGGACTGTGCCCCTGCCACTTGTGTATTTGTGGGTAAGACTGGCAAGTGTACTCACAGTCGGATGAGAAAGGGGTGGTTGACCTCTGTCAGCACCTCCTTCTCATTGTGGACATGCTGCTCCTGCTTCAGTCGGATCACGTCGGGGATCTTCATCTGCTTCAGGGCATAGAAGGCCTGGCTCTTCTTGTCCTTGACTAGGAAGACTCGGCCAAAAGTCCCTGTGCCTGAGAAAGGGGAGGAGGGAGGAGATTCCTGTAACTACTGTGACAGGAATCCGTAATACACTGAGCAACTAGACCATGACAAATAACATGCATAATGTAACATTTTGCATGTATTAATTATACTTGGTTGCTGTGATGTACTACACTGCTGTTCAAACTTCTCATTTACAATGGCATGAAAAAGTTTGGGTACCCCTGGTCAAAATTTCTGTTACTGTCTTAAGCGAATAAAAGTTGAACTGATTTACAAAACGCATCAAGTTAAAGATGACAAATTTCTTTAATATCTTTAAGCAAGATAACTTTTTTATTTCCTTTTTTTAGAGTTTCAAAATAACAAATTAGGAAAAGGGCCCAAACAAAAGTTTGGGTGAGTGCTTAGTAACACCCACTTTGGCAAGTATTTCAGTTCTTGTTCAGTTCGTGCAAAAGGCTTCTAGTGAGATTCTTGGGCCATCTTGCTTGCTGAGGTCTGTCCACAGATTTTCTATGATGTTTAGGTCGAGGGACTGTGAGGGCCATGGCAAAACCTTCAGATTGCGCCTCTTGAGGTAGTCCATTTTGTACCAGAATGATGGGAAGAAAAAATTTTGGAGAAGGAGAGGAACAGCTTAGTGTTAAGGCATGGGCATGTATGGCTGCCAATGGTACTGGGTCACTGTTTTTTGTTTGATAATGTGACTGCTGATAGAAGTAGCTGATGAATTCTGAAGTTTATAGGGCTATACTATCTGCTCAGATTCAGGTAAATGCTGCAAAACTGATTGGACAGTGCCTCACAGTACAGATGGATAATGACCCAAAACATACTGCAAAAGCAACTCAAGAGCTTCTCAAAGAGGCAAAGAAATGGAACATTCTTCAATGGCCAAGTCACTCACCTGACCTCAACCCAGGCTTTTTACTTAGTGAAGACAAAACTGAAGGCAGAAAGACCCACAACCAAGTATCAACTGAGGGTGGCTGCAGTAAAGGCCTGGCAAAGCATCTCCTGGGAGGAAACTCAGCATTTGGTTATGTCAATGGGTTCCAGACTTCAAGCAGTCATTGACTGCAACAAATTTTCATCCAAGATTTAAAATGAAACCTTATATTTAGAATTATATTGGTTTTTCGAATCCTTTTTGAGCCTCTGAAAATGAGAGACTATGTATAAAAATGGCTGTAATTCCTAAATGGTTAATGCGATATTTTTGTTGAACACCTTGAATTAAAGCCGGAAGTCTACACTTCAATTACATCTTGATGGCTATGTTTCAAATCCATTGTAATGGTGTACAGAGGCAACATTACATAAACTGTGTCACTGTCCAAATATTTATGTACCTAACTGTACCTTTGCTCATTGTGGCCAAAAAGTTCTATTTTAACTTAATCAGTTCACGGGACTTGCTTAGATGTTCCTTTGCAAATGTCTGATGCTGGATTTCATGATGAATACACAGGAAAGGTTTTCTTTTGACAACTCTGCCATAAAACTCATATTTGTGCAGGTGTCGCTGCAAACTAGAACAGTGCCCCGCCACTGCAGAGTCTGCTAAATCTGAAGGCCCTTTGCAACGGGGGTTTTCGTTTGCCTTTCTAGCATTCCTACGAGCAGTTCTCTCTGAAGTTTTTCCTTGTCTTCCAGACCTTAACTTGACCTCCACAGTTCCTATTAACTGCCATTTCTTATTTACATTATGAACTGAGGAAACGGCTACCTGAAAATGCTTTGCTATCTTTTTATAGTCTTCTCCTGCTATTTTAATTTTCAGAGTACTAGGCAGCTGTTTAGAGGAGCCCATGGCTGCTGATTTTTGGGACAAGGTTTGGGGAGTCAGAGTATTTATAAAGCTTTGAAATTTGCATCACATGGCCTTTCCTAACGATGATTGTGAACAAGCTATAGTCCTAACAAGCTAATTAAGGCCTGATACCTTGGTAAGAGTTATCAAGGTATCAGAGAGAGTTCAAATGCAAGAAATTTAAGAGAGCTCAAATCTCTTGGAGTGCCCAAACTTTTGTATGGTACTCCTTTCCTTTTTTCATTCCAAACTTGTATAAAACAAAAATAATACACAAGCCTTGCTTAAAATGTTGAAAAGAATTTTTCATCTTTAACTTCAAGCCTTTTGGAGATAGGTTTATCTTCTACACACTTAACTATTCACAGTAACAGAAAGTTTGACCAGGCGTGCCCACATTTTTCCATGCCACTGAATCATTAATGCATGCACACTAAAAATATTCAGTGCTGACAAGCACAAAAGTAAAGATGCTTGGATTAATCAAGGTCATCAGTATCAGCCAATATTCAATGCAAAGGACTTTATCAAATGTTTTAAAATTAATTCATCAGAAAAACTGATACTATAATTGATACATAAAAGATATAGAAATATGTATTATTTTTATTATGTTTTTCTGCTGATTAGATTTTCAATGCATCTAGTAATCAATTTATCCAAGAAATGATGGAAAAATGTGAAAAATGCCCATCACAATTTCCAACATGAATTCTTCAAATCTCTAAACAACAGTCCAAACAGTCCAATATCATTATTATAATGATATAATAATGATAAACAAATAAACAGAAAGATTAAAACAGTAAGTAATTACATCTTAAAGGTTGAAACTAAGGTACTGTTGGCAGTTCGCTCTGAAAATTCACCGATGTCACCTTAGGGTTGAGAAATTGTGATCAGCATTTTGTCACTATTTTTTTGACATGTTAATAAGTAAACAAACAAGTAAATTAGTGTCTTAATCAATTAATTAAAAATATTAAGCAGACTAATCAATACTTAACATAATTGTTACTTACAGTGCCGCTACTGCATGAACTGAACTTTGGTACTAACCAAAATGTGCCCATTGAATGGACTATTGAAAGCTATGACACCAAAAGCTGGCAGGACACACTTTTAAAGACCTTCCTCTCTCGTTACTCTTTGTTTTTGGTTTTGACCAAAATTTTAGATTATTTTCACATTTCTTATTCAAGGAACATGGTGTATTTTGTTAAATGAAAAAGACAAAAATGGGTTTCTTTTCTTGAAAAACATGTTTATATGTCTCAAAGTGAAAAATTTGAAGGTAAAATGGACAAGGCTGCCAAATGTAAAAGAATGTAGCTGGGCCAAACAGACATTTATAGTGTAGAGTAGTGGTTTCTGACTCTTTATTTTTTGCTTATGACACCCTAAAACAAAGCACAGTCTAATTGTGATCCCAAATTACAGGTTATGGTCTTAGTGTGGAGAAGTCCCTATCCCTCTATAGAGATTAATTTTTCCACACTGAACTGATGGAAGTTGAGAGTATAAATTAATTCACCAAACAAAAGAAAATAAGAGGAATTTCCAAGAAAAAAAAAATCAACATTAGGATGATTTGGAGAGAAATCTAACAGCCTCTTTTCATTTGAAGCAACAGCAGAGGTAAATACACACAGAAACACATGCAAAATGCTGATATATGAAGGGTCCTGTGCAGTTATTTTATTATGTTAAGACGGCAGAGCTTGTGGTTTGTAGGAGGTGAGACAAAGAACAACAACCTGATTTTGTGCAGTGGGACAGACTAATTGTATCCAGTTCCTGTGATGAAGTTGAGCACAGAGCAAACTTCAGACTGAGTCATGGTATGTCTACCCTGTAGGTGGCTTCTCCTCACAGATGTGAACTCACTGTACAGCTTTGATTTCTACCTGGCACACATCCATGAGTAAATCTCCTCATTTGTATGTAATGTAATTTAATAATGTTGTGTAATTTAATATCACCATAAAAATTGGTCTGAATTCCATCACGATTAGCAGTCCTACATTCAAAATATTACATAAATTCAAGTACAATAGTAAATGTACTTAAAATATGAAACGTATTCATTATGTCTAACAGCCTCTTTCATTGTGTTATATAGTAGATAAGGTAGCACTGTCAAAATTGGACATATGATTATTCCTTCTAAAAAAAAAAACAAACAAAACACATATACACATATCAAATATCTATTTTTCTGCAATATGTTCATAACAGGGCAAACCAATACAACGAGAGACATAACCACTTAGGTACATGGAATGCAATGGCCTGGAATTGTAGCCTAACTGTAGCCTAACTGTAGCCTAACTGTAGCCTAACTGTAGCCTAACTGTAGCTTACATAGCTTGCATACAACTTTATCTCTAATTCCACAATTTTGCCGTCTGCTGACCAAAATCCAAAGTAATTCCAAATGAGCCTTTTAGATTGCTGGGAATGCACATCACTCTCTCTGCGGCTGAGTTTGGTTGTGAACTCTCTGCCGTCATTCCCACATTGTTGATATCGCTAATATAAAGTAAATATTATAACTTGTGCATTCATGAGTGAGTAGATTTTGTGTTGTAGTTGGTTGAGGTGGAGCTGATGTTAACTGTTTAATTATTGTACAGATTAATCTTCAAAAACGTCAGCCTTATGAACCTAAAAACCATATTTTGCAGTAAGATTTTTTTCAACCTATTTTTAATTGAACCCCCTTTTTTTAAAAAGTGCTCTAAAAATGAGTGTCTGTATTCTGAAACAAGAAAGAATAACACAGGTTAGGTTACATCAGTAAAATTATGAGAAAGTTGAACCTGGCTTTAGAAAATTCCTTAAACAAGTTGATTGACCTTTAAAGAAGGCTGAATATTACTATTGCACTGACAGATTTTTGCTCATCTTTTAAAAAACAAAATAAAATTAAATGATTCAGTTTCAGACTAGAGGGAGATTTTTTCACTGAACAATGCATAATGCTAGAAAATGATCGTATGTTTTGTATTGAAAAAATAATGAAGACTAGTAACGGGCCGACAGATAAATACAGTAGATGAAACACGACTAGGTCAAAACTTAGTAAATGGCTGGACTGCCCTTGATCAGTTTGCTTCTCTCTTACTCTCTGTGCTCAAATGTACAGTCATTTAATACAGCCAAATTCTCAATAAAGCTGTTCTCATTTACATGTTTTGGTTTTTCTGTTGTCAGACAACTGAACAAGTATGAAACACTGACTGAACATGGCCCATTAAGAGTACCTGTTAACAAATAATCACTTCCAAGACATTTCCAAGTAGCTAAGTTACTTTCCACTTCTGGACATGCATCACATGCCACCAACTACAATACCTTGAGAAGTGAAACTGTCACATCACTTTGTAGAATGTAACAGGAAAAGTACAGATTGTGTTGTTTAGTGAGTTTGGCTCAGGCTTTTTCTGATCTTTTAAAGCCAGGTGGAAAGAAATAGAGGGTCAGAGTTTTGTATGGCCATTGAACATAAAGAAATGTAAATTTAAAATGTTCAATACTGGCATCAGCCCCAAGAATCCAGTATCAGTCAGGCTGTGATGAAATGGTGACAGGCAGTTATTACTGACCCTAACCGTGCATGTAAGCAGTAAACTGTCTGCCTCCAGGAGAACACATGAAACTTTAGTTCCAATAAAATCTCTCTCTCTGTCTTTTAAGAATAGATGTGAAGTCGGTTACATGCCCTTAGCGTACATGTCAGAGATATTCCATAAAACTGTGCGTGAAGACAGGCACACTAGACAGGCATTGCAGTAGTCGAGGCCAGAGATAGCCATTGCCTGTACCAGGACTTGGGTGGGGTACAAAGTCAGGTAAGGCCTTATTTTTCTTATCCTGTATAGTACAAAGCAGCACAACAGGAAGACAGATGCAACATGGTCAGAGAAGAATAGCTGGTCATCAAACATGACATCCAGGTTTCTCGCGACATTGTTTGGTGTGAGAGATGAAGAGAGGATTTTGATGCTGATATTGTGATGGAGAGACTGATTGGCCAGGATGAGAAACAGTTCAATCTTAGAGAGATTTAATTGAAGGTGGCGTTCCTTCATCAACGTTTATGTCTAAGAGACAGGCTGAGATCCATGCTGAGACCACTGGGTCATCTGGCAGGAATGATAGGTATAGTTTGGTGTCATTTGCATAGCAGTGATATGAGAAGCCATGCAAGCAGATAATGGGATCCAAGGACGTGGTGTATATTGCAAAGAGGAGGGGCCCCAGCGCTGATGCTTGGGGAACCCTTGTGGGGAGGGGATGGGATAAGGATGTACATCCTTGGCATGACACATTGAATGAACGTCCAGAGAGATAGGATTCAAAGCAAGAAAGCACTTTGCCTGAAACCCCCAAATCGGAGAGTACAGATAGCAGGATGCGGTGGTCGAAGACTGCTGACAAAGCAAGGTAAGGATCAAGGACTGAACTGCAGCTCTAGCTGCCTTTAGAGCTTCTGTCAAAGACAACAGAGCTGTGTCGGTGGAGTGGCCACTCTTAAAGCCCGACTGATTTGGGTGTTCTGTGAGAGGAATTCTGAGACCTGTTTGAAAATTGTTCTTTCCATAGCCTTAGATAAGAATGGAAGTAACGAAACTGGTTGATAACTTTCAACTTGAGTGGGATCAAGTGAAGGCTTTTTTGGGCAGAGGTGTTACCCAAGCCTCTATGAATGTGGATGGAAAGGTTCACGAATCCAGTGAGAATCATTTCTCACATGTGTGATAGCTGGCACAGTGGTGTGAGATATGGCTTGGAGGACGATGTGGGAATGGGGTCTGGTGCACATTTTGTAGGATGGTTAACAGTCAGGAGCTTTGATATCTCGCTCTCAGTTAGAGAGGTGAATGAGAGAAGTAATTTGCCATTGACCTGGGGAGACAGAGAAGGACACGTAGTAGGACTTCTACAAGTTAAGTTTTTTGGTGCCTTGCATTCAGCTAGAAGGCTGAGTGAGGGAAATGGAGAGCCATTGACCAGAGGAGGCAGAGAAGGGCATGAGAGCAGAGAGGGACTGCTACAAGTTTGGCTTGCTGGTGCGTTGCCCTTGGTGAAAGGGAAGACCATGGAGAGTGATGTACCTTTAACCGGGGGAGGCTGGTTGTTTCTGACTGGTTCAATGAATTGGCGACTGATCGTCGGCACCTTTTCGGTAAAGAAGAAGGCAAAGATATCAGTTGAGAGGTTTTTGTCTGGTGGAGGACTGAGTAATATTTTGAAGGTGGAAACTAATTTCTGAGTCTGGTACTGCTGATCTTATCAACCTGTTTTAGATCAAATGAGTTCAGTGCAAACCTCCTGCTCACTGTGATCACTGCTCTCTATCACAGGGACTAAAAGATAATGAACCTGTTCACTGTACACTGTACAACGTTAACAGAGTTACTGTGGGAAATATAATTAAAGCACAATATGGCCTGATCATGTACAATGCATCCATCTAGTATTGCTGTGGTGATAAAGTAGCAAGAAAAAGTAAGTGAGCCTTATCTGCATCTCTGTATACATTTGCCTTAAAATATGGTCAGATCTTCATGTAAGTTACAATATTGAACAAATGCAATCTATTTGAACTAATACACAAATAACTGTATTGTTATTGTCCATATCGAATACATCATTCAAACATTTGCAGAGTAGGCTGGTAAAAGTATGTGAACCCCTCTTCTGATAACATCTACAAAAGCTACCTGGAATCAGGAGTTAGCAAACCTGGAACCCAATCAATAAAACCAGATTGGAGGGGTTAGGTTAGACCTACTCTTACTTAAAAGAAACACTCAAACATTTTGTGTTTGCTATCAAGCATCTGCTGATGTGAACCATGCTTCACAAAAAAGAGATCAGAAGAATTACTATCAAGAATTTTTGATTTGCATAAAGCTGGAAAGGGTTACAGAGTCATCTCAAAAAGTTTACAGGTCAACAGCTAAACAAACTGTCTATTAATGGAGACAATTTGGTAAGGTGGCTACTCTTCCTAGAAGTGGGCACCCAGCTAAGGCCAAAGGCTCAACCAGAATGCTAAATGAGGTAAAAAAAAAGAAGCCCAGAGTAACAGCTTAAATATTAAAGGAATCATTGGAGCTGGTTAACATCTCTGTTCATAAGTCTACAATATGCAAATCACAGACCAGTCAAGGTGTCCATGGCAGGAAACCACAAAGGAAGCTGCTGCTCTCCAAAAATACCTTATTTCACACTTGAATTTGGTAGAGTGGTCCAAAATTCCTCCTGAACATTGTGCAGGTCTGATCCCTAGCTACCAGAAGCGCTTGTTTGAGGCTATTAAATGCAGGGGTTTACTTACTTTTTCCATCAGCGCTATGAATGTTTAATCGGTGTGTTCAATAAAGATACAAAACATTATAATTGTCTGTGTATTATTAGTTTAAGCAAATTGCGTTTGTCTATAATTGTGACTTGGATGAAGATCAGATCAGATTTTATGACCAATTAATGCAAAAACCAGGTCATTCCAAAGGGTTCACATACTATTTCGGCAACTATATCAAGACGTGAAATCTGACGCTGAACTACAGTACATTCACCCACACTGTAGGTGTCTACAGTACAGCAGAGCTGCTATTAACCTTTATCCTTTTCACCTGATGCCTACATTACCCAGAATGCAATGTGACCACTGACAGCTGAGTCAGAGATTTGAGTGTGTTATTTTAGTAGGAGCTAATGTAGCCTGAAGCCTATAGCCTGCAGTCTGCAGCAGAGATGAGAAGTGGGCTACTGAGGTATGTGAAATACTTTATACTTTTTACTTTATAACTGCAAAGCCCCAAATTTTTGTACTTTTCAAACTTATTCATTCAGTGACATCACTTGAGGACATTTGTCATACTTCACACAGGTCCCTCTGGAGACACTAAAGGCTTTATACCCTTTTCTTGTAATAGAAGCTACCAGGTATCTAACTCCACTGCCTCTCTGTAACATTTCACCTTGTGAAAGGGTTGCTGAACAACCCTTTCATTGCACAAGCCCTGCATTGTATGAGTGTTTGAACACATACATGATGGGGGGAGAAAAACAAGATAAGGTATTCTCTTTACACTCTCAGTGATGTTATAAATCAAAGGGCCTGTTCTTCGGTATTTCCTGAGCCAAGGTTGTTGTCGGAAACCGAGCAGGGACAAAGGCAACTGACAATGAGACAGAGCCAAAGAAAAGGCCAGTTGATTTCAGAGAGAAATGTACTGTAACTAGATATTTACAACTCCTGAAACTGGGTCATCCCTGACTTCTCTTCCACCTGCCATTTCTGAGGCTTAGGAAAACAACCGCACTGCACGCAACTCTTGAAATTCTTGTTGTGCTGGCAGGACTGTTATGAGTAACAGATTCACACAAGCCACATCAACGAATCCCTAAATCTCAGGTTTGGGATAGTGAAGTAGCTGAAAAATTAATTTGCTCTAACAGGACTGCAGTTGGTGTTGGCTTTGAGTGATATTCTCCAGGTCATATGGTACCACAGGACGTGACAGCAGCAAATAAATCTAATGGCGCAAGAGACTTGATTTCAATGACAATTAAAAAACAGCGGGTGGATAAAGGGCTTTAGCTGATTTGTTTTAAGAAGCAAATCCCTCTCATCAGACAAAATGGCTTGGCAAATTGTTTTGTTTTTTTTTTTTTATACGGGGCTCATAAGCTTGGAGCTTTCCCCCAGCAGCACAGGATGAATGCCGTTCCCTGCTGCACACCTCCCTGAAAGACATTATGCTACGGTTTTATTGCCCGCATGTAGCTTAAGGCATACCATTGAGCTAGATGTCCTCCATGAAGTACGCAACATGAGATGATTAATCAGAATGTATTTTAAATCTGTCTGCAAAACACAAGTATTACTATTAATGAAAGAGATTTGAGGGATGCAGTGTCATCCCTCTGTGGTGCTTAATATCATTTTCATCACCATCTGTCCTGTTATGATATGTCTGCACCATTGTTACACTGTCAATGTCAACAACAGAGCACTGGATATAAAGACTGGATATATGAGTCCTTAGGTAGCTTGGGTTCTGTGTTTTTCATGCAGAGAATTGTTTTTTTGTTTCTTTTTTTTTTTTTTATTGTGTAAGTTTGGCACTTGGAACTAAATTTCATAATTTCTGCAATTCTTTGTCATGCTCACCAATTGCATATTTTTCCTCTGATTCGGTGGAAATTTGTACTGAACATCCAAGAAACCCTAAAGATAATTTGCAACATGTATTCTTGCAAATAGTTGTTGTTCAATGTTTTACAGTACTCAATTTAACTTTTTTACCCAAACGAAGAATATTTTATTTTTCAATAATTTATATCTCCATTAGCTGCAAGAAACTGAAATTAATTAATTAATTTTAACATAAAAAACTGAGTGCCAAAGATCTTGCTAAATATACAGTGGCATGAAAAAGCTTAGCTTCAAGACATCACTTTGAGATCTAGTGACTTGTAGGTGGACTGTGTCATTTTTTTTCCCCCCTGATTTTATTGAATAAAGAATCATTTGATTAACACTAAAATGGATTCCTGGATTTGTGTTTTTTTTTTCATTGGGATGATTCTTGAGTCATAAAAATTCCATCCTGAGTAAGGTCTTGGGCAATCCCATGCTGTAGGTGTGACTCAAACTTTTATCATGTGGACAAGTCAAACAGTAACTCCCTGATGGGCGAGTTGGTGGTTGAACAAGGACTAACCTTGAACTCTGCCTCACTAACTGGCCGGGGTTCACACCTCTGACTTATGGAACATGACTTTAGGCCGTTCCTGAATAGTCATTGTGTTTCAGTGAATTTGGCTAATAACTAATCCATCAAGCATTGAGAAAACATGAACTTGTCTCACTGCTGCTGGCTCGAGCTGTTGCTGTTTGTCTCAGTGACTTGCTGATTTAAGAACTGCACAAACTGCATAATGATGAAAACAGCACCAAAACATAATGTATACAAAACTGTGCTTGATAGGTTATTATGTGGTTTGGATTCACCAAATGTTTAATTTTAAGGTTTGTACTGTCCCAACACCACTGCCACAGCATGAAAAAGCATTCCTTGCCTGGCAAAAACATGAGAAATGACAAAATACTACATGTGTTCTGATTCACTCTTGGTTCAATGGCCTTACCATATGCAATTAACATGATCAGTACATACCAACAAAGGTGTAGGGATTTTAAATGGCTAAAAATAGCAAAAATATAATGTCTATGAGGCAGTGAATGCTTCCTCATGCTATAATGACATTGTATATGGAAAGGTTTAAATAAACTATGTACAATGTTATCTAAAATTTGTTTTGTTGAAAGCATCACTGCATGGAAAAGACAACAGCCACCCAGGGGCACTTTGTATACTTACGGTGAGTATGTCTCCCTTTCTTCCTTACACTATTTGGATCATAGTACAGAAAGTGCAGTTTTTTACAAACCAAATCTCTTGGAGAACAATGCAGATTTTATTGGTACAACCTCACCTAGCAGCAGTACTTACACAAACACTATATACAAAAATGAAAAAAAAAGATAAAAGATTAAGTAGGTTATGTGGAACTGGGTGACAGATTGATTAAGCTCTGATATCCTGTTATGACACTAGATCATTTCTAATTTTTGTTATTGCAGAGGGGCTAAACGATATAATGTAAAATCTCCATCACAATGAACTGTCACATTTATCTCAATAACACTAAATGTAAAAATATTTACAATATGTCTGTACAGGATGTTTTAATTAATTACAGCATGACCTAGTTTAAGATTGTGGACTTCTGGACTAGACATTAGGCTGATTGGTTGGTTGAATGTCTGGTCAATCGTCCATATTTGGGTATTTTATTAAAAATTATCACGAAACATGATACTGTCAACATCATCCACTTCTATATTCTATTTTTTTGTAGGGAAAACTCTGTTAACTTTCACTATCGTGAAGAACTGTTGTTCTATACATGTAAGCTCTGTCTAAGTCAAACTCAATCACAGTATATCAGACTTCAAAACATCAGCATTTAATGTCTTCACATAAGCAGCTCAAAACAAAAAACTGGATAATATCACCTTGGATATCAGGAAAATGTCAGGAGCATTTTGACTGTGTTATTATGGTTTATGGAGAAAATGATTAATAGAAGAATCGAGAAAATATTCGACAGATTAATTGATTACAAAAATAATCATGAATTGATTGATTAAGTATAATTTTCTAAGCAAAAACACCAAAGAGTCACTGGTTTCAGGTGCTCAAATGTGAATATTTACTTGTTTTCCATGTATTTCATGAGAAAAAACTGATTCCAATATGAAAGCTTGGGTTCTGGGAATCTGTAAAGGGGAATCCTTAAGTATTTTCTGATGTTTTGGAGACCAAATGAATACTTAATAATCAATGGAGAAAATACTCTGTAGATAAATCTATAATGAACATTATCATTAGTTGCAGCCATTCTTGACTGTATCTGATACTCACTACTCCAGCAGGTTTTCTGTAGGTTCACCAAGTTAAATTTAAGACTTCTTTAGACATTTTTAATTCTGCATAGAATGCAATTTGATACCTGTTTATTGGTCATACCAGCCAAAGTACACTGAAAAAACAGGAAATAGCAGGTCTTTGAATTTACAAAAATGAAGTTATTATATGCATCACAATTAATTTATATTCCTTTTTTGATCATTGGTTTCCTCAAGAAGACTTCAGTTGATTTTGGAGACCAATGAATGAAATAGTTTCTCGCAACTGACTGAACTGAAAACTGAAAATGTAATTGAGTTTGGTCACCACAGAAATATATCCTTATATTCAAGTTTTGCACCAGTAATGCACCACTAAGCTGGATGCCAACTGCTAGAAGAAGACGAAGAAGAAGATGAAGACGACGAAGAAGAAAAGTCATCGTGAAAGATTTGAACCTGAGGCAAGTAGTCATATTTTCAGATTCGGCTTCAGAGAGCTGTTGATTACGTTATAAAGGATTGAGCAGACTGGAGGTTCAGTGGGGTTTCTATGGGTGCCAGCCCATGTGGGGGTGGAAGGGAATGAGTCATCTGATATGGCAGCTAAAAAGGCTCTGAAAAGTGACATAGATGTGCGAGTTCTCATTGGGATATACAGTTGCAATCAGAAATATTCAACCCCCTCACCTCAAAAGACATCATAGTGATGTGGATGAAAGATAATGACAATAAATGACAAAAAACCTCATTAAACAACAAAAAATATTTGACAACAGAAGTTGACTTAGCTTTGAAGTTCAAATGTAACTCTTTTACCACATGCATGTGCAGTATTATTCAACCCCCAGCTTGCATCCTTTAGCTTTTATAACTTCTAACAAACGTTTTCGGTAAGTGCTGAAAAGCTTCTTACACCTCTCAATCGGAATCTTTGCCCATTTTTCACATGCAAAAACTTCTAGCACAGTGATGTTTGATGGCTTCCACGCTGCAAATGCCTTCTTTAAATCCCACCAAAGATTTTCAATCGGATTTAAATCTGATGACTGAGAAGGCCACTCCAGGACATTCCAGGATCTTTTTCTCAACCAAGCTTTGGTTAACTTAGAGGTGTGCTTGGGATCATTGTCTTGCTGGAAAGTCCAATGATCACCAAGGTTTCATTTGTCAACAGAAGGCACGTTCCTCTTTAAAATGGCCTGGTATTTCCTGGGAATCCATGATGCCAAATACACGATCCAGATTGCCAGTTCCTGCTGCAGAAAACAGCCCCACATCATCGGTGACCCACCTCCATGCTTGACCGTGGGGATGGTATTCTTCTGGTCATAAGCCTGGCCTTTCGCACGCCAGACATACCGCTGGTCAATATGTCCAAACAGTTCCAGTTTGGTTTCATCAGTCCATAGAACTGTCTCCCAAAACTCTATGGTCTTATCCAAGTTCCTCCTGGCATATTCTACTCAACTTTTGATGTTCCTTGTGGTCAAGAGTGGAGTGTGTCAGCTGTAAGTCTTTCATCTGCTAGTGCTACTAGTGTGGCACCCAATGTCACTAGTAAGCCTTCTGACTGAAGTAGCTAGTCAAAAGTGCTAAAAAGGAGGGTAGAGTTTTTGTTCAGCTAGTAAAATATAATGCCAAACTAATGAGACCAAATGTCCAACTAGCTGTCCCAAAGGCCGAACTAGTGGGAGAATCAGAGTTCTGATATCAAGAATATGAAATAAATGCTCAAAGTACTTGTTGCATAGGGAACGAATGAAGTAACCCTCATATCAAGTGGTACAGTTCAGACACACTGACAACCTTTTCATTTTGTATGTTAAACAGCTACACAGGTCTCTGTAATGAGTAAAGCAAGTCAGCCGCCAGTTTGAGGATCCAAGTTTGACTGGCAGTATAGCAGCCACAAAAGAGTTCACGCGATTAAAACTTAATCTGAAAAACCTATTTGTTTGATTAATGTTCTACTGGAGTTACTTGTCCTTGTCTGTAAATTTACATTGATTCTAACTTTCACTTTACCCTGTCTAGATTTATACTGTAACTATGCCTACCCAATTTCATATTTATTTATTCTTTTCATGTTAGGGCTTGGTTAATAGGATTTAACTACCTTTATTTAACTACTTCTGTCTGTCTGAAGAGGGTTTGTAACCATTTATGTTTGCTGCTCTGATTTAACTTTCAAAAAAAGCTGCAATATTATGTATTTGCTGATTTAAGTCCTCTATGACAATAGCTTATACAAGGTTTACATATTTATTTGTGGTTGTTCCTCAGAGAAAACATTTATGCTGAGTTGATTTTTTTTTTGTTTTTTCGTTTGTACATCCACTTAAATACTGTTGTCAGCTCTGTAAAAATAGTGTACGCAGAGTTAACCTTGTGTCACTTTTTCCCATAATTGGTTTACTTCAGTGAAATAGTGTTATTCTTGTTTTGTATTTGCTCTTGGGAACACACTGTTTATGGTAAAAGTTCACAGTATTTTCATTTGCACTTTTAAATCTACTTTTACAACAGTTTACAGTGGGTGTATAAATGTCTTTGATGTTCCTAATCCACTCTGAAGATATACTTTAAGTAGGGCTGTCAATGGATATTCTAAATTCAATTTGTAACAAAATTTGTAGAAAATTAGTATTCAATTAAGAAAAAAAAAAAGCAGCACTACCGCAGCTGTCTGCCTCACGAGTTCTTGATTAGACCTGGGTTGCCGCAATGAATGCATTGCATGACGGACAGTGGTCATACAACGTCACTTTCATTGACTGAAAATAAAATGTAGGTCAAGCTAAAAGAGCGAAAAATTTCACAACAACTGTGTCTTAATGAAGGCAGAGAGTTCACAACCCAACGCTGCCGCAGAAAACACGATTAGCACTCCATGACATCTAAAAAGCCCCGTTTGAAAATATTTCGGATTTTGGTAACTACACGGTAAAATTGTGTAACCTCAAGATAAAGTTGTATACCACGTTACGTGTGGTTTGCATCATTATGTATTTGTGTTTGAATCCACAGCTGTTCATGCAAGGTTTACAGTGTCCAGTTTTTCGCATTTTAATTCTGCTGTGAAATCAGTTTATGGCAACCGCACTGAGTCCTCCATTTTGGGTAAAGTTTGTGTATGTTCTACAAAGTTTTAAGGCTCAATCTTAATGCTCAATCTTACTCTTTGCCTTTTTTTGCCAATGCAATGGAGCTGATGTCTACAATACATTTGGATACAGTTAACTCTATCCAAATGTACCAGGGACATTATGAAATTGCTTTAAAATTACATAATGTCTTTTAATAATATTAGCATTAAAAAATCAAGTGTGAGTTGTAGTTGAAAATCTGGTACCCTGGACATGATGAACATACTTCAACACTACAATAATAACTGACAAATATAAATCAACATGATTCGTTGAAACAGGTTACTGTGGATTTTTCAGCTAGTTTTTTTACTAAGATCACATACAAAAACATTTTTGAACCGACGTTACAGCCTATGGCAGTCGTTAAAAAAAATAATGAAGACGTTTATTAAGACTTTTTAATACCTTTGAACTACCTTTTGGAGGAAACTAAGATCAATACTTCAAGACCTGCAGATAGCCTCTATAGTACTGAGGTTCGATATCCAGCAATGTATTATCTTTTGCTGTGTGCTATTTAGAAATGCATACTCGGTTTCACTCTTGTGCCTTTCCTGGATCTTAGAAACCACTTTCATTCGTGTAGCATGGGGTAACTCACCGACTGTGGCAACGGTCTCCAGGTCATCCAGGCAGTATATCCGGTGATTTACAGACGCTTCCCCAACTGGACCGCTCCCGTTGCTTTTACTTTCTTTCAAGGAGTTGGACTCACTGTTGACTCCAACCCTTGCGTTGGAGGACGCCATGTCTTACTGTCGGAAATATCTGAGTTTATAAATATCCAGCGGGACGCATACACAGTTCGTATCGGACATTTCTGGATGGAAACAGCTATCAGTCCATCTTCCTTGTCCGGTCCTTGGCAGCACGGGTCGGATGGCAGTGACAAAAGCCTTGTGAGCAGAAAAAACCACTAACGTTTACGGTACCAAGTTCAGAGAAGTGACAGACAAGAGGACCTGAAGACACAGAATGGAGCAAGACAAAGAGGCTGGAGACAGGTGCTCTGGTATGTAGCGTTAGCAGCTAGCAATCCATAGGCAGCTAATGGAGAAAGCACCGCAGCATGGCGGTATGAAAGGAAGCTCCAAAATAAAGCTCTGTTAGTCCGGACTAAAAGAGAGTTTTAAAAGCTCACTGACTCCATGAATCCCGCAGCTTTTCGTTCTCAACTTTACGGACTTTCTCCATTATTTCCTCAGCCAAAACGACAGCCCTCACCCAGCAGCTCTTCTTCCTGTCCACATCTACTAGGAAGAGATACAGTATCACTGTCCAAAAAAATTTCAAAATAAAAAATTAACCAGCATGACTGAGTAAAACAAAATCCCCGAGAGAGTGCCATTGTTTCCTTTCAGGGTGAACGTTTTCTAAACGAAAATCAATTAATACTAAATATTATATAAGCAAGTGGAGCAACGATTAAAAAAAAACAAAAAACAAATACTGTTCTAATACGGTCAACTTCCTGTATTTCCTACTTGACTGCAGGTACCTTGACACATCTGGAGGACGGGGGCTGTATGTTGACAAAACGCGACCAATGAAAACCAATAATGTGTGAGGAAGGGTGTGGTATTGAAGACAGGTATGATGAACTCAACCACCCAGGGGCAAATAAATAAATAAATAAAATCTAGGAAAGCTACAGATAGTAAAACAGAACGATAACTTCAGTAGAAGTAAAGAAATTATAGAAAATATAAGCAAAATAAGAGTTAAAATTGGCGTTGCTTTCCACCACCGGAGACAGCTCTTGGCGAGTAAAGGAAGTTTGAAGTTTGATGTTGAACTTGCAACGTTTCCCCTAGACTGGTAACTAAACAGCTGTTAATGCTAACAGTGGCTATGTAGCAATACCAAAAACTTACATATAGGACCTTTAAGTGATAGATCAAAAATGCAAACTTAGTTGGCCTGGACAAACATTTCCTAAAAAGTAGGTGCCAACCATGAAACTGCCACATAATATGGTATGAATATGGATAGTCAATAGAACATGACTATGGTGGAAGTAGTATTCAGATCATTTATGTAAGTAAAAGTACTTATATCAGACAATAAAAATGCTCTGTTAAAAGTAAAAGTTTAGCCTTGAAAATGTTGCTTAAGTAAATGTATAATCAGGAAAACTAACTTAAACCTAAACTATCAAATGTAAAAGTACTCAGAGCTGAAAAAAGGCACTTGTGGGTGTTATACTCTCATACATTATATCATTAGATTATTACTACTCATTCATTAATGTCTAAGCAGCAACTTAAAGTTAAAGTTGGTTGAGATGGAGCTAAATCTCAACTATTTGGTATAACTAATTACTTTCATTATGGAATAATCTGCTGTTTATTTTCTCAATTTGTCAATAAATTGTTTGGTTTGTAAAATTGAGTGAGTGAGAAGTGCCATTACAGTTACCCAGAGCCCAAAGTGAAACATTGCACACTTCACACTGCTTGTTTGATAAATTCATAACATAATTGGTCACATTTGAAAATCTGGAACCACGAAATGTTTCCAATTTCCAATTTTACAAGAAAATGACTTTTAATAATAATTACTACAAGTGTTGCCAATTAACTTTCTGTCACTGGATTGGTTGATTAATCAACTAATTAACTAATGATTAGATTATAGATTATATTATAGATAGATTAATTTAGAACAAAGCATTATATTTTATAAGATCTTCATATGTTTTGTCTTATTGATTTCTGTTTGGGTGTGATAGAGTACTCTATCTATCTATCTATCTATCTATCTGTCATCCTAATTTTTGAAGGAACTAGTAACCAAATCAGTGTCAAATCAATGTAGTTAAAAGTAAAAAGTATAAAATTTCCCTCTGAAATGTAGTGGAGTAGGCATCGAAACTGGCCCGAAGCAAACCCACTATGACTTTTCATCTAGGCTAGAATATCCACTTGCATGAAAGAAGTATCTCAAGAAATATCAAAGTAAAGTGGGAAGGCTACCATAAAAGTTACCGATCACATTCAAGCGTCCAAGCACATGAATTCTTTCAAATTTGGATACTTCATGAGCTGTCATCTTGTGCCACACTCCGGACTGAATGCCAACATTGCATTTAAGATTTTTTTATAATCAGATTGATCAGAGATTGCAAAGAGATTTGCTTAGTGTATTAATGCGCCCAGAACAGAAAATTAAGCAGAGCTTCTCTTAACCATATCATCAGTAGCAAATAGATGGTGCTATTAAAGATACGGTGATTGTTTACAGTGTGCAAATGCACCTGCAACATTTCAAATTTGAAGCCATGTTGGCTAAACTTTGGCTCAATCACATTATGTGAGCAGGAGGGAAAGGTATGTTTGGCGGCGCAAACCAGAAGATAGATAATGATTTGTTCTGAATGGATTTGAAACACTTAGTGTGGGACTTAGTCTTGAATTTTTACTTGACTTTTGACTTACCTGTCTTGATGTGGGACTTGATGTCGTGGCTTGATAAAATTTTTCATTTCCAACAGCATTCCTTTTTCCTGGCTACATGGGGACAGCAGGATAAGCTTTAACCATAACAATGACGTAATCTCTTTATAAAGTTGTTAGCAAACAGTTGCTTATTTCCACATCCAGTAGTTACAGAGCAACATGATGATTCATTTGGAGTGGTGTTTGTGTCCACTTGATGAATCTAAGTCCAATACTTTTGGTCTCTACTACTCCTGAAGGAAAAATCTGGCTCTTTAGGTGCTAAATGCTCCACTATGTTCAGCAGCTCGTCTCTAACTGTGTCAGTCTGCTGTTTGCTGCTGAGCAGGTAGTGGACAGTGGCTTTTCAGAGCTTTTTTTCTGAAAACAGCTGCTGCTGCTGGAAATGCGGCTGATACGGCTTTGAGACTGAGCCAGATCAGTAAAGTTGTGGGACATAAAACCAAAACAATGAGTTAAAAGAAGCTCAAAAGCTGTGTTGAGCTTAGAGGAACTGCAGAGTTGGGTTTTTTATTGCCCGTGACACCTCTCACATTAAATACTGTAATTTCACCCACTGTTAATATAAAAATATTGATTTGGGCAGTTTTAAACATCGGCTTTCTCTTTGCTGATTTCAATTTAACGTTACTTTCCAAATATCCCAATGAGTATAAGTCTCCTTTAAGTGGCGTATGGCTGTGTAGGCTTTACTTGGACTGGAGGTTAAAGTTGTAAGGGGAAGAGGAAACTCAACACATGTGTGCAACTTTCACAGACTTAAAATATTCCTTACTGAGTCAGCTGCCCTCAGTGTTCAGTTCACTCCCTACAGTCAGACTTTGCAGAAGAGACCTGAAGTCCTTGCTGGATACTGTCACTACTTGAGAGTTATTAATTTCAATATGGCTTGAGGTATAGCAGCTCTGCTTGCTTTGAAGTCCTGTTTGACCTACAAATGTGTATTTTAAACTGACATAACTGTCCTTCAGTATGGTGTTTTCCCTTCTCTGGACTAAATAAATCAGGGCAATTCTCCATATCACAGCTATTTAAAAAGTACAGAATGTGTAACACAAGGATATTAATTTTAATAAAAAATAATTCAGATTTCCTGCTTTGCACATTCAGTTTTCACAGTTTTAAAGTTTTCTGACCACTTTAGCAATGCAAAGCAGAGTGGCTTCTGTTAGTTTTCATGCAGCCTGTTTTTTTTTTTTTCTTCAGACTGTTTGCAGCGTGGATGGAATAGAGATGCATTTGATTTAGCCAGAGATAGCCTAACATTTGCACTTGTGTCCTCAAGCTGTGAAACTATTTGAAACTCCACTATGATACTAATAGCTCCTCTGAAACTGTCTCTCAAACACAAAGAAAAGGAGAGATTTTAAGAGGATTTCATTCTGAAAGATAAGGATTTTTGGAGTTCTTCTGCTTCGCCTGATGTGGCTGAATGAGTTATGTTAATAAGTGAGACTTTAAGTATTTATATTAACAAAGAATTTGTTCAGAGATGTTAGTTAATGATCTGCTATCATAGACTGAGTTTATTAAAATGACATCAGTGATCAGGAGAAAAGAAGGAATTTCAGCACTAAATTCTGATATGACACTTTATCCATGAGAAAACCTCTTCAGATTTTTGAAGTTTTGAAATATCAAATACACTAGAAATGAAAGAGTGAAGATTATCGGCCCTTACCTTAACAGGTTGTTGTTTTTTTTTTTGTTATCTAGGTAAAATGTGTAGAATGTTAATGCATTAGACGAACATGTTTTGGATTTCTGTTCTTTACTGCACGCAGGTTCTGTACTTTGAATGGAGAATTCAGGTGACATTGTTATAGAGCGGCAAACTCCATGTACGAGGGAGATCGGGTGGACGGATAGGTCAACAAAAAATTGGATTTCAACAGAGGAGACCGCTGTTTGTTTCCCATTTCAAACTGATATTTAACATTGCTTCTTTCAACCACAATTGTTCTATAACCTTAACCATCTGTTTATTAGTGTAACCATATTGACAAAAGATCCTCTGAACTTAACAAAGTACTTATACTTACTTCTAATCAAGTTGTTTTTGTGCCTAAACCTAACCAAATTTTTACCATAGCATTGTCAAATCATTAAAAGGTTAGTTATTTGTTTTTCAACAGTGATATGTAAAAGTTTATCTGTGACATATCCTCTGCTGCTGTTGGGATGTTTATTCAGGAAACACTCCTATGGGTTGTATCAGAGGGTAGGGACAAACAGGTTGGAGGCCATGTTGATTTTTTTTCATTCTAGAGCCTTACTATTAACAGGGCTAAAATGCATAATTTGTTCCAGGGGTGTTGTTAGAGCAGAAGTTTTCTGGGACTGACACTTTAACACAAAACTTAAAAACCTGATTATTCTTAGGCAAGTTCTGCAGTTATACAGAGTGTCTTTATTTCTGTAATTTCTAAGTGGAATTATGGACATTTATTCATGGATAATATCCTGGGAAAGTATAAGTCTTTCATGACTGTGCATTCAGATTTGACTGAGTTATGACTCTGAGAAGGAGTGCAAGTTTGATGCAAATTGCGGCAGTCAGGTACTAAGTATTTTAAAGTACCTTAATTACCTCCACGAGTTGTCTGTCAGTGCCGCTGCTGCTTCGCCAGCTGTTGACCATATTGACAAGCAGCCAAACCTCATCCTTTTGTTTTTAGAACACCCACATGTACCTGTCCCTTTCACCTTCCCTTTCCCTTGGAGTATCTATACCTCATGTCTTTCCCTGTGCCACAACCCTCAGAAAATTCAAACTTTTCTTCCAATATACAGTATGTTTATAGACTACCAATTAGCTTTGCCAAACATATTTAGAAGAAACCATAATTGTAGGCTCAATTATGTTTATTGGCAAAGATTTTTGTAACCCAGGAAGTCTGACATTGTGTTGTTAAGTTTATGCTACTGAGACACTTGGTTAAGGTTAGAGATATATGAATATTAAACTTTGTGTTTGACTTTTTCAATTTAAATACAGAGAGCTCATTTGAAAGTGTATAATAATATTTACTTTTAGCAAAAGAGACAGACCGATGATTAGACCCCATTGATGGGAAACATCTTCTGCAGGCCTTCTTTACAGCAGACATTTTTGAATGTGACAGCAGGAAAAACACAGGTGTAAATCATTGAATGAATGATATTTGAAATCCATTTTGTGTCTTCAGTTTCAGGGTCACACTCTCACGGCTTTCTGACATACTTGAATAGAACAGAGTTGTCGTTAATGTTAGTAGTAACCCCTTTGCTTTTCCTACTTTGATGAGTCAAAATGTGAGCAAGAGAGACTGGAAGCGATGGAGAGGGATAGAGCAGGAAAAAATATATCAGAAATTCACTTATATGGTAGAGGCAAAACATGAGAGAAAAAAATAGCCCTTACTGAATTTTTGCCAAAGCCTCTTTAAACAAAACGACAGTCTTTACATAAGCTTTACCAAGTGCACTAAGCTGCTGAAACAGAACTATACAATCATTAATCATGCTTTCATTGCCAGGACCAGAAACAAATCAATTGCGGTGAATGTTTTGTGGATACATTAGGTATGAACATTTTGTGTGTTCTAACCTTTTTGAGTTCAAAAGAAGAAAGCGGCTCAATTGTCCAAATTTAAAGCTGAAATAGGCAAAGAGCAGGTTTCAAGCTTGAAAAAGCCAAGCAAAGTCACTTCAGCTAGTTTAATTCTGTTTAAAGAGGGAGTAAGTATCACACAAGTTTTATCATCACAATTTCAGCAGAAAAAAACTCTAGATTCAACTAAGTGTCCATTTAGTAAATGACATCTTATGGGGAGATAATCGATGTGCTGCTTTTTTCTCCAAAAAAGAAGTAAGAGTAATAGTTTCACGTGTATAACTTAACTATTAAGCGTATTTAAGGTTGTGTAAGACTGGTAAGGGGATTGGAAAAAATAGACTGACTTACAGGAAACATAGAGAAACTATTGTAGGCTACAGCCCTGCTTTACGAGACTCATTTGGGTGCTAGCATCATGGATCTAGCTAGCTTTTGAAAACCATGTAAATTGTGTATAATATGACTTCACTGCGAAGTGGCTGCCATGAGATGGGCTGAAGAATGTGGAGGTGACTAATGTTAACCAATAAGTTGTAATGACACAGTGCGTCAACTTGAACTCTGAGATATGAAGTCATTAAAACCTTGTCATGGTCATCTACTTCAATATGACTGTAAACATTGTCAAGATTGCATTGTTGCCTGGATACTGTTTGCAATGACACAGCTGTCCAGAAAAAGGACAAGACCAACGCCATTTATAAATGAACTGTAATCAAGCATATCAAAGACTACTTGTATATGATTATGAATATGCCTGCCTTTATTAAAAGCTTAGTGGAATTCCCCAATAATCTTAAATGTTCATTTTGATGAGTTTACGCTCAGATGTGGGTAGTATTTGTACATGTATTCTAAATACATATTGCAATTATTTTTCAGCATTTTGTAATTTATTTGTCAAATCCTACTTTAATTTGTATGAAGATACTTCAGAAAAACAGTAATTGTGTATTTTTAAAATACTTAATATGTTCACCACAGAAAGAACAGTCCTCTCTGGAGCTTTATACAAACACAAAGCTCCTTTTTGCTAGATTTAATATCAAAATCTGAATATCAAAGTGAAGTTGGTACACACGAACGAAATTTCTGTAGTACAACTTGAGTTATGAAAAAACATGATAGACCATGTGCACACATGCATTACTAATTGCACACTGAAAGTGCTGGTATTTGCCAACCCTTTATCGGATGTTAACGAAACCTGGTATGTATGTACAGGAGATAGCGCAGAATGTCTCAGCTGAGTTTAATCATTATTGCTCTTAAACAGCTTGAGTTATTGGCAAATTCTTGCTAAACCCTGCTCTTTGCAAAGGTTATTGATCAATGGCGGCCATGTTTTTGGACTGATCTTGTCCATTTGTAGGAAAATTGTGTAGCTCAGTCCAACAAAGCTGTATACCAAATTTGGTAAGATCGAAATCCAAAGAGTAGATGTCACTTTAATGTATTTCACATTATCCAAATTAACTAAAAATCCATCACAGATACCTTAATTGTCTAAGCACCACTGTCTGTGTGGTTGAAGATGCTATCAAAGTGATGACAGAAGATGTTGTAAACAATCTAATTTGTCAAAAACGTAACCTCTAAAAGACTATTTAGAAGCGATCGTAATCGCACAGCACATGACAGCTTCTCCTCAAAAGGGAGAATTAGAAAAAACAGATGGTGAGCGCAAGCTGGTTATTTCAGGTTCTGACCAAAGGACAAGGGAGTGCCAGCAAACTCGACGAGGCTGTGTGCAAGATTTGCTTGAAGAAGGTGATAGCCAGAGATGGAAATGCATCAAATTTACTTGTCCATCTCAGAATCAATCACCCGCTAACCGCTGCAAGGATGAACTTGTCGTCAAGTTCAAAGCACCCCAATGCTGATGCTGCTGAAACAGAACGATCCACTCAGCCCACCAATCCTACACAACCAACAATAATAGGTGCGTTCAGGAAAAGAACTAAATAAGTGATGCGGTGACCACGTACATTGCAAAGAAATGGTCTCTTTCCACATGGAGGAAAAAAGTCATTCATAGACATGATCAAAGCTCTAGACGCCCAGTACAAGCTGCCTGGACTTAAGTACTTTTCTAAAATAGTAATTTCAGACTTATACCATAAAGTTAGACAAGAAGTTCAAATGCTGTCGGGGGCAGACACTGACAACTGATATGTGGTCGTCAGTTGACATTATACCATACGTGTCGGATTTCGTTCAGAGAACAACACTGGACCGTGTCGTTCTGTGGAAATAATAATAATGATTATAATAATAATAATAACAGCAAAAAACTTTATTTGTATAGCACTTTTCTTACAAGAAATGAAGCTCAAAATGCTTTACAACAAAGAAATTACATTTGCTAAGTGCTTCACCTAAAAATAGACATAAAATGAACATAAAAAGATGTTAAAAACATTAATATAACATAAGATGGAAAATCCCAGTTGAAGTGCTATGCACCCATCTTGTGGTGGAAAAAATTGTATAGATTGGCGGCTCCCTCAAAGCCATAAAATATGATTTTTAATCAGCTTATAATACACTATACATGGGAAAATTTGAGGAAGGTTGAACGGTATCAAAAGTTGGACACTACCCAACCCTAGCTCAGTCCTGCAATGCTGTAGCCAAAATCCTGGTGTCAATACAGTCAAAATCCAAAATGTATATGTGACTTTACTGTTTTTCAATTCTTGGGAATATAGTGTGAGCGTAACCCTACAGCTAACAGTTCAATGTCTGAGCTGCAGAAACTTTCCATCCTGTCCGCCCCGAACTGTCTGAAGCCGTCGTTGGTTGCACCGGAATCCACAGTATCTTCCTGTAGCCATGTCTCCATGAAACACATCACACTACCCTCATGGAAGTCGCTCCGATTCCTCTATAGGGCAGCTAGCTCATCCATGCTCATTCTGTGCTAATGGAGCCAGATTTGAATGTGTGCACTGATATGCTTGAAGCAGGAGCAACAGTAGATTTAAATGTTAACACTGAGACCATTAAAGTCACAGTATGTTTTTGACCAAAAAGTATTTTTCTAACGTAAGTGATGTAATGCATGAGCGCAACTCCTCTCTGTGGGTGTTTTAGTGTGCTGCCACCACCATTATCTGTTTCATAAATGCTTCTCCCATCGGCTGAAGTCAGTCATACTGTAATATCATCATCCAACTGTGTAATTTGCCTTTGAAAACTGCGTTCCCCCCTGATCCCCACACACATTTCCCACCAAATTTCATGTCTAACCCCCATCTGTAGAAGTTTTCCTCCTGCTCTTAATGTTTTACCCGCAGTGTTATCAGGATGATGACGGGGGGCACTGACAAGTGAAGACAATGTTCGTGGGGATGTTGATTTAAACTGCTTGATACCATAATGGTCCATCTTTTCACAAATCTGCCCAGTGGTCATTATTCATATTGGTTAATGTATTCTCGTTGTCCGTGTCCTAACATGGCCTCTTCCTGTATTCAAGGAGGAATCAAAAAGAAGAAGGGGATATAAAACAGAATTTAAAAAATTATTGTTTTTTTACTACTGCATAATTTAAGCTTTAATCAGGATTTTAGGAGAGTATATCAGTAGAGGTTAGGATTAGATTCATAAATAGAGATGTTAATAACAAGTATAAGAAAATACAAAACCGTCTACCACCAACACGATTGAGATGACTCTGCTCCCCTAAAAAGAAGTACATTTGAAAATTGTTTTCGTTGTAATATTCCACGTGAAATGTCTGAAAACCACATGTGCTTCACATACAGTAAATATGTATATATGTCCATGAATTGTTCAAATGGTGTTTCATGTTGGATCTCCTGATGTGCCTAAATGACAGTTTGTCACATATGATTCGTATGCGATATTGTATGTGAAATGGTAAATGGACTGCCCCTTAAATAGCTCTTTTCTAGTCTTATCGACTTCTTAATGCGCTTTACACTACTGCCACATTCACTCTTTCACAGACACATTCATACAGCGCTTCTTCTATGCAAATAGCGCTTTCTATTCACACACATTCATACACAGATGATACATCGGGGGCAATTTGGGGTTCAGTATCTTGCCCAAGGACACTTCGATGTGTGGAGTGAACTAGCCAGGGATGAATCCACAGACCTTCCATTTAGTGGACAACCTGCTCTAACTCCTAACCACAAATGGTTATTGTCATGTGTGATTTCTTACATTTCACATGAGAAAAATCTGAAAATTATATGTGCTCAGTTAATCAGATGTGAAAATCTAAAATCCACTCAAAAGAAGTACTTTTTTTCACATGTAAAATAGTTTTTCACATGTAGTATATATTGCAAATGTGTTTCAAGTGTGATATTATTTGTTTAATTATTGCTTTCACATGTGGTTTCTTACATTTCACATGCCATTTCATCATGCTATTTTTTTCACGTGAAATGACCAAAAGCATTATTTTCCTATATGTAAATTTCACAAATATTAACAAATGGATTGTGAGTCCCATGTGATATTATATGAGCAATTGTTTTTACATTTTACTCCTTACAATGTGAAATATCTGTGAGAATGATATCACGTGACCATATGAAATGAATTTATCACATGAAATGTCCAAAAAGTACACCTGCTTATATGTACAGTTGTACATACAGTATGTACAAGAGTGTTTCCAATGTGACAGACATGTGAAATGTGGTTTCCATCCAATATTCCATGTGAAATTTTTATAATGTATCACATTTCACTTGATAACTTCACATTCTTTTGATTCATTACAATTTTCGTGAATGTCCATGACTGAGTGATGTCCATGACTGACTGAGTGATGAAGGTACCCCATTGGTCAGCTGAATGGCCTGTGACTGGGTTCTGAAGTTGCACCATTGGTCAGCCGGGTGAGTGTTGGAGTTTCCCCATTGGTCATTGCTTTTTCAAAATGAACTGGCACAAACAGTTTGTAATACATCATCAGGGGGGCGTTTACAGGCAGTGTTGCTAACTTAGCACCTTTGTTGCTAGATTTACCAACTTTCCAGACCCTTTTAGCAGCTTTTCTTCACAAAAGCACCTAGCGACAAATCTAGCGACTTTTTGGACAAACCTTTGCTACATTCCGAAGATGAGAGTCACCATTATTGCCCCGCGAGCACGAGTTCAGGCTTTTTCTCTGCAGGCACCCCTTTCTCTGGTCTCATTCAATTGACCGCATGGCAGCTGAAGAGATGGGAATGAGCTTGTAACGTTCTCTCTGTGTGATCATTTCATAACTACATATAGCCAAAATACCAGCGCAGCCATTGTCATTAACATGTGTTTGATGATTTTGTCAGTAGATGTTGGGGTTATAAAAATGGCTTGGAAATGACTGTATCCTAACATGTAGTCTTAAAGGGCCCCGTTTCAGTCACTATTTCCGTTGTCTGGCAACAGAAACAGAAAAAATATGTAAATGAGGACAGCTTTATTGTGAATTCAGCTGCTTTGAATGACTGTATATGTGAGCACAGAGAGTAGGAGAAAAGCAAACAGATAAAGGGGATTCCTGCAATATACTAGGTTTTGATCTAGTCTTGTTCAGTACAACATTGATTGTCTGTAACTGGAACTGACTTATGCGACATTTTATTTACATTATTAGTTATCTGTTTATTGTAGAGAATTTTAGTATTCATGATTAACAGAATAAAAAGGAATTAATAATTTGTGAAGTAGGAGAAATACTTGGAATGTTGGATGACTTAGGAGGAAGATAATAACATTTAAAGAAAGTTGATATTGCCAACAATCTTTTGCAACTGCAGCTCCAGGCAACAAATGTTGGCCTTTCTGTTATTTATATTTCACCATAATTCCACATAGAGTTTCATGTTTCGCTTAGTTATTACAAAAATAGTAATATGTACTTTTATAATACTGGAAATTACTTATCAGTAATGATTATATCACTAAATGCACCAGTCACCATGTACCCTATTTGGTTATAAAGCATTACGTAAACTCATGAGGATCCGTGGCAGTAAATGAGTGACCTTAATATGTTGTCTTCATACACTAAAAGGAGTCTATTAAATCATTAATTACATTCAGAAAAACATACGCTTGACTTGATTCTTTTTGCATTTCTTTTTTCATTTCTATAAAATAATTAAGAATTAATTAACATATGGAATCAAATAAATCAAACTAAAGCACTGCTCACCATCTTTGTCACTAACTGGAGCCACAAAATCCTACGTTTTGGAATTAAACCTGTTAGGAGATGAGCTGGTAAAAGCAAGAGGCTCCCAGTGACTTCAAGATTCAGCCCTAGAGGTTGCAACTTTGTTAGATTTGAAGTGTTTGAACAAGAATAAGAAAGGTGCTAGTACAAGCATACACATGCAGTCTTTGAGGGCACAAATGCTTTACAAGAATTATTAAATTGAGGGTCTTAATTGGTAATTCAAATGAACAAATATTTACCCCTTGGCTCTGCTGGGATCTGTACAGAGCAGAGCAGTTATGGACAGAGGACTTTGGCAGATTGCTGCACTACACCAAGTATGATACCTCGGAGAACAGAAGATAGTGTTTGCCTTCTTCCCTTTTTCTGTTTTCAGCTTGTTTGAGCGGGAAATGTGCCTATTGTCCCCATCACAATAACTACATCTGTGTACCTAAATTTATTACAAAGTGATGTTATCTAACATAATGATATCCCATACCCAGGAGCACTTTCCCAATTCAAGCACTAGTTGGGTTATTTTTTTGTAGAGGTAAAGTTGTTGAAAATAAGAATAAACATTTATTTATTTTTTTATATTTTTGTATGTTTGTCCTTACTTCTAAGCAAAACTCGTGGGATGCTATTAGAGTTTGATTATTTAATTACTACCATATTTGTATTTCTCTTTACGCTTAATCACATGTATGCTTTCATTAGATAATCATCTTTCAATCAATCTTTACTGAAAGGGCACAAAAGTAGTAATACAGAATCAAGCAGTGGAGTGCTAAATTATTGTTCAATGATTCCTCCGAATGTATGCAGACTTTAAGACAGAATTGTATGTGATTGTGCCACAGCAGCAGTGTATCTAAACAGATGCTGTACTGCAGAGACCTTGAGATATGTTACCAAATGAGGTTCAAATATGGGTATCTTACCCAGACTTTTGCCTGGGTTGTGTATGAAAAGCGGGGTAGGGACGCCTGGTCCACCTGGATTTGCTTTGTTGCAAAAGACACTGCTGTTAATCCGTCGGGCCTGTGTTGAGAGTGCTAAGAGGCTTTTATTTCAACTGTTTCTTCATGCATTATTGAGTGTTTGAATTGGATTATTGAAATGGATCCCTATATAGTTTTGTGTGTTTATGTATTTGGCTTGAGGTTGTAGGCCATACACTTGCTTGACTGTCAGTGATTTTCTCATTTATCTGTGACTAATGATAGGGTATATAGGATTAAGTGCACGGTGTACCACTGTTGCTTTAGTTATGTATCTGACAACTTGCTTCTTTGTCAGTTTTTATATGTTAGACATACTCAAGATCTAAGAAGTTGAGTTCCTTGTAAAACATTTGTATAGCTGATTTTTTTTTTATCTTTACAGAATCCTGCATTGTTCACATCTGTCACAGTGTGCTTCCAAGATCCCCTTGGCTCCTGTCTTTAGCCTTGTTCAATACCCTACTCCATGTTGTCCCTTCCAGATGGGCCATTCTTCATCCAACCACCAGATATCCCCAGACTTTATTTCCTGGTCCACTTGCTCACCTGTTCCACATCGCCAATCACCTGAGCTGCCCTCCCTAGTCACACACCTGAACCCAGTTCCCTCATCACCCAAGCCACTATTTAATTCTGCATTTTTCACCAGTTCTTTGTCAGATAATCTGCTTATTTTCATAATATAAGTGTACTGTCTAGACCTGCTTTATATGAAAAGTGCCCTGAGATAACCTCTGTTATGATTTGGTGCTATATAAATAAAATTGAATTTAACATAATTATGTTTCTGCTTATATCCCTTTGTGCTTTCCCTGTGTTCCTGCTACCTGTGTGCATTATCCTGTTGCTTGTTCCTGCCTGCTTGTCATCTCATCTGCCTGTAAGCTTGTTTTCACCATTAAAGCTATTTACTGAAGCTGCCTGCCTTTAAGTCTGCACCTGGGTCTTCCCTGTCTCTGCTGCTTCCATCAGCCTTGACAACATGCATGTTTTATAACTTGCAGTCCTCTTCTTCACTGTCTTTACTGGCAAATTGCTGTGCTTTTTTGCATGTTACCGTCAACAGTGTTTGAAGGCTAAATGAGGGAATGTGTATCGTGTCACCTGCATTTTTGCGTGCATGCGTGACACAGGTAAAACTGAACCTGTGTAAAAATATTGTTCCATAGCGTTGGTAAACACTCCACAAGATACCTTTAAGTTCCTGCAGGTAAAAGGGGTATTAGACAGCTTTGAAATACTAATTTAACTCCAAAGGGTCAGTGTCAAGTCTGTCAGTTTGTGTGAGAAAATGTCTTTAGCTTCAAAGACAGTATAAAAACAGGTCTCTAAAACAACTCAGGATTGACAGGATTCCCTTTGAGCGTCCTTTCAGCTGCCATTACCGTGAAAAAACACCCACTATAATAGCTTAACATAAAGCAATGTAAAGCAGTAAGGCAGATATTCAAATTAGACTCTAAAGGTCTTTTAGTGAGGGTAATTAAACCAGGATGGACATGTTTGCATGAGATTCAGATGTTGACTTTATAGCCTTTTATAAAATATCAAGAAATGAGCCATGGGTTATGATCCAGTATTAAAGGATGAATCTTTGGCAGCTGTCCACTGGAAGTTTCAGAAAACTCCCATTCATTGTGCATTTAACTGTGACCACAGGCAACTACTGTAAGAGAAAATCATCAGAATACTTTTATAAAGACCCTGCTATTTTTTATGTGTGGGTGTGTCAAACTGCTCAATAATAATTTCTATACACAATTAACCTTATTTAAATTGAAAAAATGTAGATTTGTGAAGGCCACATCCCCAATAACTTGCAATCAGGAGTATTTTAACTGCAAATGAGACAGAGCCAGCATGATTTCAGTGTTTTCAGCACCATCGAAAGTACACATGCATAATACTAACTGTTGCACTGAGTTGACTTGAATTGGACAGACTATGCTTGATCTCCAACAAACTGATATGATGTTTTCTAATTCTCACATCTCCACCAGCAAACACAGCAGGAAAGAGTTGTCAGGGCTGTGGAAAAAAAAGAGTAGTCCTGACAACGGAGGGAACCAGACTGACAGAGCCTGAGGCCATTCTCATTATCCATCTGTCTCAATTTGGCCAAAAAGCTAAATTTCTGTATCACTTTCCCCCATTTTACAAGACAAAGACACATAAGAGATGTAATATAATGGAGGCTAAATACCGCATTCACGAACTTGGAAAAAGTGAAATCATTCCTCTTTCAAAATTGGTCCCAGAAATAATAGGCAACATTTTAGCATTATGATAATAATAGATGACATTTCCTGCATTCTCAATCTGCCTGTGACTGTTCGGTGATTGCAAAATGAATTTTCTGTGGCACTGGGATATATGGGGTTATATATCCTTTGACGTGGGCATGGTCAGCAGAGAACAGGTTTTGGCTATGCAAAAATGCAGGGAAGTAATATAGACAGCAACAATGGAGGAAAATAGGATAATTGACAAAGAGCACTTAAAAAAACCCAAGACTTTTTCTTCCAAAGTGCAATATTATTTAAAGGGAAATTCTGATCACAATGTGTCCTTCATTCTTATGGGTTATAACAACATTTTTTACACACCAAGTCAGTAGCTGAGATCTGGAAACATGGTGACATCACTAATAAGAAGTCCATCCTTTTATTTTGCATCAAAACATTTTATTTGTCATAAATCTTTTGTACATAATATAAATGCAAGGCTCATGTAAACCCCAAAATATGACCTCTTATAATCTAGTACAGTGGTTTTCAATGTGGAGGTCGCAGGATAATGAACACATCAAAAATCCACAGTGCCTGCAGGACATTGAATAACGCTTAGGTGCTAGCTGTTAAGACTAAACAAAGCTATCATTACAAACAAAGTGTTTATTATTTATTTACATTTATTAATCAGAGCATTCATAATAATCAGTCAAAATCAGCAGAGGGAGTTGCATAGAAACAGCTTTTTAAGGTTTTTATCTCTCTCTGTCTGTCTGTGGATTGCTACACTGAGGGGGAAATGGAACTAGAAAATATCCGGCAAAATTTTGAGTGTGCCTGCTGCTTGGCATGTATCCAGGGTAAGAGCTGTCAGATGCTGGGTATTTTTAGAAGTGGATGTGAGGGAGTACTGTTGGTTGCCAGATGCCGTATGTGACGGTAGCACTCACCCAAGAGTCCCTGAAGGACTATGGGTGGTGGTATTTGTGGCACTGATAGTCTTACTACCACCTCAGGCAGTGGAATGGGTGCTAATATGACTGGTACAAGTATTGATGGGAGTAACTGTATCACCTGGAGATCCCAACTCTGACAATTGTCACTACAGGTATCAAGGCCTTTTTATTATCATTAGTAACACCTGGGTTGATCTACCATAAAGCTGCTGTCTGATTTCTCCTGCTAGGAGAGGACTACATGACCGACAGTAAACATTGCCCCAATGAGACTGAGAGTTAATCAGTCTAATTAGCCAATCAGAGTCAACTGTATGCACTGTAATTTAGCTGTCTGTCAAGTTTCAATGCTGTAGCTGTTACAGTTTTTGAGATATTAGTGATTTTATGCACTCCTAAATAAAAAAAACAACTCATTAATTATGAGATATCAACAAGCTGTTTATGCGCTAATAGGTCATGAAACACATCAAAAATCCACTGTGCCTGGAGCACATTGGATAATGCTGAGGTGCTAGCTGTTAAAACTTTTAACATTAATAAGGATAGTTATGTTTGACATTTTAAAAGTGGAACCATGTTTCTAGCCATCACTATTGGGGAATAGTAGCAATTTGTATAAGGCAGTTGTTTTTGGGTTTTTTTGTTTTTTTTTTACTAGAGCACCCCCTAGTGGCAAAACTGCATGAAACTCTGTAGTCTTATTTTTGGTTTCAGTCTGTACACAGAGAGCGGGAGAGCTGCAAGCCATAAAGAACTGTTTCTATGTGCCTTCCCCTGCTGATTTTGAGTGATTATTGGTAATTATCTGATTAACAAATGTAAATAAATAATAAATAATGCTTGGCTTGTGATGACAGTTTTGTTTAGTTTTGTTTCGTTTTAACAGCTAGCACCGATGTTCTCCAGGCACAGTGGATTTTTGATGCATTTCATGACTTTTCCTCTCCCCCGACCCGCCGTAACAGCACCCTCTCTTTCATAACACATGAAAGCTACCACACTCACAAAGGAAGATCAATGCTTTCCCCACAGACAGAACAAGTACTACTTCGATTTGGCTTTTAATTAATGCTGTGGGACTTTCAGGTGACCCACCCGTCTCAGGGTGGGTCACCTGAAAGCGCTCGTGTTGGCCTGAGTCTTGAGCTGGAATACTTTTTCCAAAAAGCCATTGCTCCATAGCCATTTCATGTGATAGCTAGCAAAACTGGCTTGAAAACCACTGCATTAAACCACTTGCAAGCTTACAGTCCATCTACCGGTAAATGTGACCAAAGGAGGTACAGACAGGTTATGAGCAATCAATTTGTTTGCATTGTGGTGTTGTGAGTTACATCTCCCAGTGTCCCAACCTTATTATTCTGGGGGTCGTGACTCGAAAAGGTTAAGAACCCCCGATCAAATAATGATCAGTACCTCCACATGGAGAGAGGCTTGCAAACCAAAGCTACTGTGCCTCATAATGCACCAGTCAATGACCTAAAGGTCAAACTATGGACATCTCCTGGTACTCAAATGGAGTCTAATAAACTTACTAAATCAATAACGTAGTTAAATGATAAAATCCACTTCATTTAAATGTTTTAACTCCGTGCTTTAAGCCTATTTGACCCTGATGTGCATCTTACAAACACAAATAGGTGACAGTCTAACAGAGGTGACAGGATAAAATTTTATTTCTAACGCAACAAAACAACTGGTACTTCCAATCATCCAGTCCTGTAAAACAGGATGCTGTTTATCTTGTGTGTAACCTATCAATTGTGTTTCTAGTCTTACAGTGCAATGGTGTATATGAATCATTTTTCACCAAACGAGTGTTAACTTAGGTTGTTGAAACTCTCTAAGTCCTCGCTTACTAATGGGAAGTCTGCCAGTTTTATAATGTAAATGAATTTTATTTTTAAATTAATAACAATAATATTCAAACAAACAAAACATATTGATAAGCAGTTGCCTGCTTTATAGGACTGGATGATTGGAAATACCACTGTTGTTGATATGTTGCCTTGGGAATACAATGTATGGGTCTGCTTTTGCTCAGGAGGGTGAGCTGGTCATCCACTAATTGGAAGGTCCGTTGTTCGATTTCCGGCTCCTCCAGTCTGCATGTCGAAGTGTCCTTGGGCAAGATACTGAACCCCAAATTGCCCCTGATGTATCATTGGTGTGTGAGTGATAGAAAAAGAGCTGTATGTTTAGAAAAAGTGCTGTGTGAATGTGGCTTGTAATGTAAAGTGATTTGAGTGATTGATAAGACTAGAAAAGTGCTATATAAATGTACCATTTACCTGCATCACCATCAGGCCCCAGCTGAACAATGCTGCAAACAACTTGCTCATGGTTAAAGGAGGAGGTGAACATAAAGGTGAACAGTACAGTTATTACCCAGACTGTTGCAAACATTCATCAAAGCTTACAGACTGAATTTGAAAGAAATTACTGCAGTTATGTGCTCACTGTTTTCCTGAAGAATGAGGGATTATTAGCAACATTTCAGGTGCACTCACTTCCAGTATGACCTCCAAATAAAGTAGTTTCGATCATCTGGGTAAAGCATTGGTTGTTTACAACCTATCTGATGGGCTGGCTCATCTTTTTTTGCCTCATCAGACTTATTTTAGTTATGTCACTGTGTTTATAGCTCTCACAAATTACTTTTTTGAGTACATTATTATAACTGATGGAAAAAATGGTCAAATCTATATCCAAGTTGTGATAAACTTGAGCAATCCTTTAACATGACCTTTTGAATGGAGCTAATCACCGTACAGTCACTGAGACTACTCTAATCCAGATTTACACTAATATTATATGAACATATTCAGCAGCAATACACAGTAGATCTCTAAAAAAAAAGCAGAGAGGAAAAAGAGAACCATGATCTTAATACAGGCAGACAGTCCACTTTACAGCAGCTACTAACAAGACCAGAGGGGCCTCTTAGTTAAAAAAAAAACTGCTTATAGATCAAATGGGTAAGTGGCAGGAACTTGTTGGGATGCATGTTTGGTTTAAGACAAATTTTCTTACACTTGATTGCTTTTGTGCCTAAACCAACTTGCTTCTATAGTGGGAGCAGCCCATTTAGTACCAAAAGATTGGCACCAAGTAAAGATGAATACAAACCCGGCCAACAGTGCTGGCAGTGTCAGTTAGTGAGCTGATCCATTTTGGTCCAGAGTGAAATATCTCAACTATTTAACTATCTCAACTATAGGATTGATTTGCATGCAAGTTTGTGCAGATATTCATGGTCCCCAGAGGACGAATCCTAATGACTTTAAGACACCACCAGATCCATGTTTTTGTTGCTTGTTTTTGTTTTTTGTATTTGTCCAATACTTCGCTTTTCGGATCAAATACCTACAAAATGAATGGCTTTCCCATCAGCCTCAGCTGGACTTTTTGTTAAATACTAGTGAGGCTGTCCTCCTCTTAAAAAAAACGACACTATAGATCATCTGTGCAAGTAGCTTATTGTGACCCATAGTTACATTTTGTTGGTAGGGTCGTCTCTTGTGGTGGAACGCTGAGTAGTACTGCTCTGTTACTTTGACATGTGGGGGCCGTCTTGTTGGCTGTCTTACTGGGAGTTTGAAGGAGGGTCGAGGGTTGTTTTCTATCTCTACATGTTTTAAATACAACTGATGTGACGTGTGTGTGTGGAGAATTTGGAGTTGTTTAAAAGCTACTGTGGTGGAGTCAACAGCTGAGTAACCAAAGTAAAGTTAAGAGTAGTGTAACGTATTACTTTTGCTGCTCAGTAATTAGTAAAGTATTGTAATTACTTTTTCAATGAGTAATGCATAATAAGTATTCATTTGGCCAAAGAGCAATTGCTAGCATGCCAACAGGCTAAACTAAAACGCTGAACATGGTAAACACCATAACTGCTAAACATCAGCATGTTAGCATTGTCACTATGAGCATGTTAGCATGCAGACATTAGCATTCGATCAAAGCAGTGTGCAGTGTACCAAAGTATAGCCTCCCAGAGCTGCTAGCATGGCGTGGCTTGTCAGCATGTGATGCAATTAAATTTAACTGAATTAAGCCAAATTTTAATAAGCCCTATATTATCAGGATAGTTTGTGTCATAAATGAGAAGAAAAAAAGGAAGAAAACGTTTTTTTCAGTGAATATTTTCAGATGAACACCAACACTAGCTTAAAAGGCTTAACCTTATACAAGATCATAATGTGCATATAGTGTGTGCATAGAACAGTAAACCACTTATTCATACCTCTGTACACAATATTGCCTATCTCTGTATTTACCTACTGAGTCATCTCAACAGTCGGGGATTCATGGTATTCAAGGCACTAAGTATGTACTGTATATGTTGGTGTGCATGCACACCACCTACATATTCTGTACCTCTGATGCATATTTAGGCCCATTGCCCCTCTGGGACAGTAATATTCTTCCACTCAACTTAAAACGAGAAAGTAAAACGAGAGGAAAAGGCCTCTAGAAAATCAAGTGCCACTTCTCTTTGCTCAATGTGCAAGTAAAACCCTGAAAGTCAGCAAGGCCAGGAAAAGTAATGACACCCGAGTATTTCCTCCCACACATTTTACTGGAGTGTTGATGCAACATTGTATGAATACTGGTCATACTCTGGTGCATTAATGATAAACATGATTCATCTGTAGAGATTTACTTTGAATCTGGAACAGTGAATGTTACTGGACTATGATTCCAGTTTGCAAATCCTCTTGGCTCTGTATCTTACACAGTGATGTTAGATGGTTTGGACATTTTAAGTCTGCCTACTCTCGTTCTGGATGAAAATGACTTGTTTTTCAAAGACTACCCAGCTCATTTTGTACTGCCCAATTTGAAATTTTCAATTTTCCTGCACTTTGGCACTTGGAGAGTTTTTCTGTACTTAGAAAACAATTTGACCCCAAACTGCTTCACTAAGCTACTTTGATGATTTTACAAACAACTGGAAGAGCAGCAGCAGAAGCAGCAACAGGTCTTGGTAGTGAACTTTTCTTCCTCATTGTAGACTGAATGTACAAAATATAAGGAAAGTTAGTCCACAACATACATTGATAAGGTAAACACAGATATAATCCTTACTCCTAAGAAATTCTCTTAAGATGTCCCTAATACAGAGTGATTTTCTCTCCGAAGTGCCTCCTGACACTGATTTGTCTAGAATACAATCAGTGTCTGAAGAGAGCACTGCTCAAAATTCTGGACTCGGCCACTGTTACAATAGAAATTATGTTTTTAAAAAAAAATACAACAAAGGCTGTAAAGTATCTTCTTCTTTAGTTGAATTGTTTCCTACATTTGGCTCATTTTCATCTGGCGCTGACCAGCACTTTTGCCGTTACAATGACAAATGTCACTGGCAGTAGGTCATATGAGCTGTCGCTAATTAATGTTAATTCTGTGAGTAACTTGATGTCAGGCAAATGTTAAACTTGCTTGTTCTCTAGTTTGAGTGTCCACTCTATAATACTGTCCAATCAGGAGTGGACTGCGTTTTGTAGATAATATACATTTAATGTAAAAATTCATGTGCATTGATATCATTTCTTTAGAAAAATAACTGTGCCCCTAAAATTAAATGTAATTGCAGAATCCTGACCTTAAAACAAAATATATGACACTGATGTACAGCACATGTTTTTTTCTTTTCGGTACACAGGGACATTGGAGGGTAGTACTTTAGAGGAGAATTATGGCTGATAACCACACTACAAATAACCTTGTCGAAAATTGAGCACACATATACACAAGGCAAACTATTAATAGATAAGATTGCTGTTGTTTTACACTTTTATTATAGTCATTAAAACCAGCAATGAGTTATTCCATCTATCTACACTTTCTGACTTCCCTGTCTGTGACTCTCAGCTCAGGAGGGAACAAGAACAGGAGGAAATAGTGCATTTGCTGGGGACTATTTTCAGCAGCGGATTAATCCACATTTGGTGCTCCAGTGAGTATTTGGGGCAGCAGGGCAGTGTGTGTGGAACTGAGTCAAAATAAACTACAGTGTGTGTGTTATGTTCATGATAATGAAGAAACACATCTCCCAGTGCAACCGTGTGGCTCACTGATGTGGTTTTAATAGTTTTTGGACAACAATGGAGCTCCAGAGGAATAAAATGGGATCTCAAGTAGAAAATTATCACCAGAATTATACTTAACAATAAGTATAGTTATAATCATAGTAATAATTCATTAACAATTAACAAAGCCTATCCCAAAATATTGTTCAAATGCAATCAGTAGTGTCAAAGTTTCTGAACACAACTTCGGAGATTCAACACACTCCATTCAGAGATTCAAATCTACACTTTCAGCTGCATTCTGGCAATTCTTTCTGAACTAAAGAGGGGTACGCCAATAAAGTGTGCTCCAAGAAAGTACAAAATACCAACAGATATATTAAACATGTTTTTACTAAGTAAATTTAACATCTCAAATATTATTAAGTACGATTTTGAGTTACTGGCACTTTACTTGAGTATTTTCATTTAATGCTTTATACTTCAACTACACTACATTTCAGAAGGACATATTATACTTTTTACATGACATTTATTGGATGTTTAAATTACTAGTTACTTTTCAGATTAAGATTTTACACACAAAACATATGACGAGCTCATAAAATATGCTGCACTGTTGGAGGTTAAATTACCGAAAAAAAGTTTATCTCCATCAGCTCCAACAATATGGTCACATCTGTTTTATTTCTTGATGCTGTACTATGAGTAATAACATGAATAATAGCTAAATAATATCTAAACTTAATTTAAACTTACTTAACTTTTTTTTCTCCTTAAGTGAGATCCAGGTGCCTGAAAGCTAACATAATTATACAACACACATAAATAAGATAAGAAATAGAACTGATGATCCCACATGGTTTTGAGGCCATTTCCCCATAGACCACTACTATAATCTAAAATTGCAAAATAGCAGTATTTCACTTTGACTTTTTTTTGCTTGGGTTAGATTGATACATTCTCATCATTGTTTTTATGGTTCTTAATCAGGTTTACTGCTACACATTCGTAGGACTCATTGTTAATGCAGGAATTGTCATCTTCAAGAGGATCCAAGAGGACTCGACGTGATTGATGAGGTGGGTTGATTCTGAGTCAGTAATTAGCTGATCTATCACCCTTTTTCACTAATCTGCCCTGTTAGCCAATACTTTGGGCCATCATAAGTTGATAATGAAAACCCCCAAACAGATAATACATGTAAAAAAATTCATGTGTAGATCTATAGAAAGTAGCAAGCCAATTTGCAGTTGTTTGTGATACTTGGCAAGAATTCAGTCACTTGAATACTGACGGAACTATCTCTGTTCATGGAGCTAATGTGAATAATGTCATGAATACATTTTTTCTTTGTGGATTTTCTCAGGAGTTTTATATGGAAGGTGAGAACAGCTGTCATTGTGGTTATTTTTCAATTCAATAATCTCAAAAGTTAAATGTTATTATCTCGATAACAAAGCTCATCTTCTCATGATAACAGGTTAAATATCTCGTTTTCTCGATAAAACACAACGGGTGATTTCTCTAAATTATTAACATCTATTAGTTACTTTCATAAAGTTAATGTGTAAAAACATTCTAATTTAATTTTTATTAAATGTTTTTGTCCTCCCAACAGCCTGCTTGGGAGCCAACACCGACAATAGTGATAACTGGAAACTGGAAGCATTGCTGTCCAAGGCAAGGACCGGCTTGAATTATGGGTGTCTACTTCCTTTTCAGCCTTAAGTATGCAAAACCCATAAAGGGCACATGACTGTTCCTTCAGACTTTGTTGGGCATTCAAGAGGGTAGCATCAAGCTCCCTACACCTGTTCTTCAACTGCTGAATTACTTAAAAAGTGCTATCTAAAGTGAGCGTTCATATTGGTATAGGCTCCTCAGCAAAGAGCATTGTAGTGTGTTCCCTTTTAATACATACTTGTTTTGTCGTTTTTCAATTTCTCATTTAATTTAAAGCACTTATTGCTTAGAACTTAACATTTGCATGAAAATGTGCTAAAAAAAATAATTTTAAGGGTGAATGTACCAAAGGTGGTGGGACATTGATGTTGTATTTCTTGTATTTTTGTTGTATTTTTCTTCTTATTGAGATCTTCTTCAGATTTTGTGGTTCCCATGAATTGATTTTGATGATGAATCTGTTTATTGTTTGCTGATGAACTGATTCATAATTTCATCTATAAAATGTAAAAATATCTTCAAATTACTTTCTGATGAGCAGTTAAAGAAACCCCAAACGTTTCATTTTATAGCTAAATAGATCAGAGAAAAGCAAGTCCTTCTCAGCATTTTTGAATCGGTAACAGTCTAATGTATTTTTACTTGATGAAGAACTTAAATGAATATTCCAACATCAAAATTATAAGTGGGGATTTCTGTGCTGGCTATGAAATTACTCATCTGGTGGTGATGAATGTGCTATTAAAAGTCATTAAATGCTTTTGAAATTTTAAAGTAATTTTAGTACTGATTTTGCAAATTCTTGTCTTGTTTATGTATTGATTTATTTGTTCATTTATTTATTTCTTATTTATTTGGTGTGATTTGTTAATTATTTATTTCATCCTTTTAAAAAATATAATATAATATTCATCTGACATGTCAGCAGTGCTTTAAAGCACCCAAGGTGGTTCCAGACCATGGTGGAAAAAAGGGTTTCTCAAGGAACCTGATAAACTACCCCAAGTTCCTCAGAGAATTGACATGTTTAAAATGGCTCCTGGAGGCTCCCAAAGGGTTGAACCCTAAAAGGAACCTCGACTATCCTTTAATTTTTACAGTGTAGTGTGTCTTCTGAGATTTGGGAGGTGGATGGCAGTCAGTCTTTAATGCACAGGACCAGAGTTTGCCTCCTGTCACAAACCTGTAATTAACGTTTACATTTTTATTAACCATAATCATGTTAGCCATACCGTTTAGTCAGATGGAAAGTTGAAAGATTTTGGCATTGGATATAAAAATTTTTTCACTGAACATAATCTGGGGTTTTAAATGATTATGCGATATCTATGTTCTTGTCTGGTGATAGGGTTGGATGAAATAACCTCATAAATTAGGGATTTGGCAGAAAATAACACACTAACTCAGTAATACCTGTACTGAGTCTACAGTTATCTGTGTTCAGCACTACAGCTATTTTTGTTTCAAAGCTGTGATCTCAGCATGAACACACTGCTGCATTTTATCCACAGTACTCTATTTTAAGGGCAATTTGAGTGAGCCTATTTCTGACAAGCACCACTTGGTCACTCTCGCAAAGTGGCCATTGTTTCAGTTACACAGTTATGGTCTGGCCATCTGTCGCTACAACAGGGCCAGCGTCTGAGGCGACACCCCTGTTGTTTAATGAATAAGCCCAGTTATCTAGCAGGGACGGAACTATGCTGAACACATCTCCTCTCTCCTGAGCAGTGAAACAACCAGGATGGCTCTAGGGCCGGGCGTGCTCTTCAGAGCGTACCCACTATCCAACCACCTCTCGAGACGAGCGTCTCAGATAAGCCCCGAGTGTTTGATGGGAAAAACTGTCTCCCTGCCTTTATCAATCTCAAACAGAGAGCTTTTTGGCACCATTATTCTGTGCTCTAACTGATAAGGTGTGGAGAGCCCAGAGTGTTTGAAAGACATATTGTGCAGGTCTGCGGTTTGCAAAGATAAAATGAGAGTGAACCATAAAGGTCAAAGGCATCCGAGAACACACTGAATGAGTCTGGCTTCTGTTCAGGCTGCTCAATGGATCATGTTTAATTCTAAAACGTTATCAGGAAAATGTCCTGTGTTCTGTGGGAATATGGTCCTGAATAACAAATTACAGAAATTTAGTTAGTATCTGAATACTATTTTTGTTTCAGTAATAATTAAAAATTCTTGGAGCAAGAGAAAATTCCTCTTCTAAATCCAGAATGTCATTTTTTTTTTTTTTTTTTTTTTTTTCCTGGAGTGATTCAAAAACCAGACAGCACTGATGTTCAGTGGATGTCAGGAAATTGTAGGAAAGGGAGGCTAAATATTTAACTAATTCAACTGAAAGACACGATGTGTAGAATTAGGACCTAGTAGTATCACCAACTCAATCTGCCTGTATCTGAAGCAATGACAATAAAGCTGACTTTATGTGAACCACTTCCAACGGTAATATGGGTCTGTCTGATCCATTAGCATGCAGCCCAGAACTTATGACCATGTGCACCGATAAATATGTGAAAATGTGTATATAAATCACCCAATATAGCTTCACAGTGACAGAACAGTCCTTTTTGGTCTATGAAAAGCCTGCCATCATAGCCTCATCCTGGGAACATCCAATTACCTCCCTGATTTCTCTCCAACAACTTTGGGTGTCTTTAGTGTATCTTTGTAGTCTACATACAATAATTCATACAAATTGGGATAACAGTGCAGTCTAAATTATTTTGATGTGGTATTTTAAAAGAAGTTACAATTAAAAATACAATTGATAATTCAAAACATTGATTATTAGGGGAATTAAGGTTTATTACAACTGCAAGAGAGTAAGGATTTTTGCTTTCGTGACTAGAGTCAATAGTGTCAGAAAAAAGTCATTTATATTCTCTACTGTGTAGCCTGCAAGTATGGAATCAAAAACAAGGTGGGTTTGAATTCAGAGGATTTTGGATAATTCCAGTTTATTATAACCTCAGTCTTATTTTCATAATTGTATCCATCATTTATATCAGTTATGATAACATCAATTAATTGATATGGAAACACTGGGACACTGCTACAACAAAGTCAAGAAACACAGATACAGTCAGACAGGTTGTAAACAAACCAACAGCTTATCCCGATTATCTAAACCACTTTATTTTGGAGGTCAAACTGAAAGTGAATGCACCCATAATGTTGCTAATAACTTGTTAATCAGTAACTGTAGTATTGCATTTAATATGTAACATCATAAAAAGCCACTAGTTTACAACACTGAAGAAATCTCCTGTTTGTACACTCCATCTATTGATCCATCCACCCATTTTCTGTTACTGATCCAGGTCCTGGGTAACAGTGGCAGCAAGAACAGTAGTGTCCCACCTGTCCTTCTCCCCAGTTACATCATGGTGGTGTGTGTTTGGTGGTCAAGTCTGGAATTATTGGGCATAGCATGGCTTAGCCTGAAAAAAGAAAACAACATGGGGCTCCAACTATATGAGATCACCCCCCACAATGAAAGGAGCAGTGTTGGAGGCAGAGGGCAAGCAGCTGAGAAAACCCTAAAGCCAAGCTGCCAGTGCATCACTGTGAATATGAGTTCAGTCACCTGGAAAATAGCAGAGGGTAGCTACAGTACCATCAGCTCCTGTCGAGGTGTGAGGCTCTGACTGATGTGGATGTTGACATGAGGCAGAGCAGCAGCACAGTGATTGGTGCGAGTGCTAAACAAGCTTTACTCATTTACAGTCTCTACCCAGGAGAGCAGAGGGGCTGCCTGGCCGCCTGACGTGAATCTGCCTTCTGATGCCCCCAGCTCCACTGTGGGGGAAACACAAAATGTCAGAAATGTTTGTCTGATTTTACTTTAAAGAGCTGTTTTAAAATTAGCTTGCTGCTGCTGTCTGACAAGTGGAAAGATGCAACAGTGGAGTTTCTCTGGTCAGAATTCTGTCAGCCCAGACTTGATCTGCTTTACTTGTGTCATCTCCCCTCAAAAGTTGGACATGACTGATTACATACTGTTTGAAAAATGTATTAATAGTGCTTTGTTGGCTGTGGGAAGAACTCTTCTGGAAATTATTTCAACAAGACATTTTGAATTTTTATTTGTAACTGAAGTATTGTATTATTATTTATTAAGACTAGTAGCAGGCCTAGCACTAGTAGTCTCATTAGTATTGGTATCTTGGGTTTGAACAGAAGGTTTTAGTCTTCCATGATTAGTTTCTCAACCTTGGGATTGGATTATAAAACTATAATAGTAGATTATAAAACAGATTATAAAACAGAACTCCATGATTTTGATGTATTTACTGTATATATAACACAGTGCCGCAGAATAATTGGTGTGCAACTGTGTGGTGTTTGAATAGTTTTTGGAACAGAAATGTAAAGAGTAGGAAATGGAGATTGAACACAACTGAAAGGCAGGATGCCTGTCTCCAAAGCAGCAAGGATCTGCTAAATTTTTTGGATCATTTTGGGGTATTTTCGGCTTTTTTCAAAGGTGGAAAGCAGAGAGGTGACTGGAAATGACAGGAAAAGGTGACTGGCTGGAACTGAACCAGGGGTGTAGTGATCACAGTGTCTGGTATGCTTCTGAAACACAGGCCACCATCATGGCCACTGCTGAGTGCTTTTTTCCCAAAAATTGGTACTGACAACTAATGCTTGTTCCTGAATAAATTTTGTACACATATTCTTGCAAATTTGAGGGTCATGTTTGGCTTGTTAGTGTGACATTCACTTTGACTGTAATTTTGCTGACCAACAGTACTACGTTGAGGGGAAAGAGCTTGGAGGGGCAGTAACTACAGCCCAGGATCTAAAATGGGACTGAAAATTCTGCCGCTGAGATGCAGGTAGAGTACCTGGGTTCTTCAAAAGGTTCCTTGGTTGCAGGAATAGTTTCTGCCATCAAAAAGGACTGAGGTAAGATATCTGACTTTAATAGCAGAGCTACTACAAGTAAAACTGCCCCCACAACATGCTCTGTATCTATTTCAGGCTCTCAAAGAATACAGCACTGATGAAAGCCCCCTCCAGCAGATTTCTACTTTGGGCTTTTTAGGAATTGTGATGGCCCAGTACCACAACCACCTGCAGACAAGTCCTGCTGATACAAATATTTTGTTGTAGCACGTTTTCTTCTTGATTCATTACAAAATGTCTCTAAGAAAAGAGTCAAAAGAGGAGCATCAGCCTGGGCTTCCCGTTGAGAGCTGGTAGATAAAGACATGTTCTTTGAGAAAACAAGTTAATCCGCTGCAGCATGGTTCAGTACAGGAAGCTGTCAGAGTCCGCCGTAGATGATTAAGATAAGGGGCTGTTGCTTAGATGTGTTTTTATCCAATTTTCTGTTACTGCAACACAATAACAACATTATAAATGTACAAGTGTTTAGGAAACATGTTTTGCTCAGTTGTTGCAGTTTCAAATTAAGAGCGCTGAATGCCATTTCTTGTAATTACAAGAGTCCCATGGTTCATTTATCATTGTAGTTGAAATTAAAAATCCTACAGTTTCTTTTTTATTTACACCTTTTTTCTAAGCATTCATTGTGGTTTTGCTAAACTGAACTTCCCAGATCAGTTGCTTTGGATTTGGCTGGCTTACATAACATATTTTGAACAGCCATTGAAAACACTTGAACACATTAACCTGGGTCAACACTGTGTTGTCTTTGTAGTGAACCGAAATTTACATTTATTCAAAAATGGCACTGTTTCTTTTAACCTTTATTCAATCAGGTCAGTCCCATTGAGCTAAAGGTCAGCGGTACACTCCAAATACTTGCAGGCTGTGGTTATGTGTGGGGTTGAAACCAAATACCAGTATTCTCAGATCTATTTGTTTAATGTCCCTGACAGATAGGGGAGTTTGGGAGATCATTTGCAGGTTACTGAAACATAAAGGAAAGCAAAAGAGAAACACCAACTAATATAATTTTGGTGTATTGGAGTGCAGTGAACGAGGCTCTTAACTGGATTTCGACTCAAGCTGCTGCCTCGCCTATGCACTGAGTAACCCGAACAAAAATAATAAAAAAAAAAAGAAATTAAAAAAAAAAACGGCGAACTATGTAAAGTCCAACTATACTGAGTCAGAAAAGTCAGCCTTGTCTCCTTTGCTCTGCCAAATATGCTTTGAATTATGTTCACTGGTCATTTCTTTCCAGTTCAGGAAATGTAATATCCTAAACTTTGCAGATAGGCTCATGTCCTGCTAACTTGTTCTTATGTTAAGGTTACTAAATTGCACTGCTTAAGGTTAGGGAAAAAATAGTGGTTAAATACTCAAAAATCATCTTGTCCCATCTGGTGCTAAGCCAGTTGTCACTTATTCAGTGTTCAAAGGACAATACCTCTGTGTTTGCAGTTTTTACTTTACACTTAGCCACGAGATCCATTTCTGTACAATATGAAAACCAATTATCAGACTCTCGAAACTTGCTTAAGTGTATAATCCATCAAAGTAAACATCTATCCTGCATTATTATGATGTAGTTTTCTTGTTTGTGGATTGGTTTGAAAAGTCAGCACTGTACTACCTCATCACAATAATATCTTTGGCAAAAAAAAATGTAAACTTGATGTCCACTGTGACAAATTCTGCAGCTGAAGCAGTTTAAAAAGTCTCTTAGCACAGACAATTAACACCAATGGAGACCAGGAACTGCAGGAAAAGTACATTCAAATTTCTAAAACTGAGCAGCATGGTTAGCAAAATGATAACCTGTGATGTAAAATAAGTGATTAATAGTAAATATGTGTATTGTTCCTTTCCCCTAACCTTAACGACATTCCCTTAGCTGCCGAAACAGAGCTATGAAGACATTAATCATTCTTTTTTAACTGCCAGGAGCGTGTATTGCTGAAAAGTAGGAACACTTGGCACTGTATTGGCTATAAACAGTAGATCTGTTCAATATAAAAATGTCATTTCTGTATTGATTAAAACATAATACATTTTTTTGCATAAGCAAAAAAAAAAAAAAAAAAATGCTAATGCAAATGAATAGAGGCTGTAGGATTGAAATAGTAAGTGGTAACCAAAATGACAAGTCTAAAATCAAATCCAGCAAATTTAAAGGCTTACAGCTACTTGAAAGTGCAATATTTAATTTTTTTGCCTCTTGCAGTGCAAGCTGACACCACAGCAATGATGTATTATAACAGCATAAAATTAACATGGCAATTATGACATTTCTGGCAAACACAGACCAACATTAGCATTCAATTATAGACATGTTTGTATCCAATATTACCTCTCCTTTTAATTCTAGTTTGGTCTCTTATATCTCCTGAGAAACAAATATCTGACTCTTTAGTGGCTAAATGCTCCACTATCTTCTCCAGCTAAGTCTCTAACGGGAGTTCGTGGACCACAAAAACAAAACATTGAGCTGAGAGACACTTATAGCTCAATTAAGCTGAGAAAAACTGTAGATAACTTTCTTTGGGTTTGTTACTGCAAGTGACACCTGAAAAATTACACAAATAAATTTTATTCATTGTTAAAACACGAATATTGATTAGTGGAGTTTTAAGCAAAGACAACTTATAACTGCATCTGTCCCCACATTTAAGACTGTCACTTCAATCTTGCTAAAAGAGACTGTCACAACATTAATATGATGTTGTCAATAAGAGAGGATGAAAGGAGCTTTAGATCCACCTAGGACTTGGCTATACAGGGTATGTGGGCTCCCTGTCAACCTCAGTCTTCACTACGCAGGCCTGAGTATCTGTCAGCACAACAAAGATGTGTATAATCATACCTCTGATGCTCTCTTCCTCCCTCCCCTCTCCCATCTCTCCTCTTCCTTCCACAAACATTCATGCCAGCTGTCTATCACAGGAGGGAGAACGGGGAGAATTGGAGAGTACGTAATGACAACTTACATAATGGCTTCCTGACAAGACATAGCAAAGCCCCTCTGGCTATGGCTGAACTGTGCCTGCTGCGCCTTACACCTCCTTAGCAAACAAGAGGCATGTCTCTTTTCCATGTCTGGCCACGGGGGAGGGACATCCGCCTCACATCCATGTGGGGGCGCTGTGGAACTTTGCCTGCTGCAAGTGTGACACACTCCTGTTGATTCTGCTCTACACTGGAGTTTTATATTAAACATTAAACACCGAGCAAAATGAGAAGAGGGGAATGGGAGGATGACAGAAATGGAGGGATGGAGGGAAGGAGAGAGAGAGAGAGAGAGATTCTATTCATGAAATGTCTACTTTCTTTGCAAAATCTGACATAACACAGTGGGTAGATGATTCATAGCTCATGAGGGAGGATCCATTTCGGCAAAGGATGAATATTTTGGCGCCTGGAGACCTTTTACTAACAACCCCTGTTGTATTATAATATATGGGGCCCTGAGGGACTGATTTAAAATGCAGCTAAGTTAGCAACTAAGAAATTAAACATGAAATACACCTATCATTATGTTTGGCCAATCAGTTAAACATAATGACAAGAGTGAGAGGTGTCTGCAGGAGGGGGTTGGAGTTAGGGTTAAAATATTGGATTGTGGTCAAGGTTAGGATTTGCTTTGTGGCAATGTTGTGAAGGGTAAATATTATTTAGGAATTTTGTCTTAGGGGTTTAGGGACTGTATAGGGTTAGTGTTAGCTATCTTAAGGATTTTATGAATGGCTAAGGTTAGGTATGTTTGGGATTTTATGAAAGGTTATGGTTAATCTTAAACTGTTGCCAAGGATGACAAATGCAGTAATGTTCCTGCTTTCTTTCCCATTTGAGGGCCAGATGTGATGTAATCGAGTGGCTGAAATGTCAAAAGTGGGTGCAGGCAGTCGGAGTGAGAGGATTAATGCAGTGGCTGTGAGCCATGCAACCAGTTTTGCTATCATGACCTTGTCGACTGACTGCCAGTCAACTCAGACCTCCGAGGGTTTCTGCTTCCCTAGCCAAGGCTGAGGCTGTCACGCAAAAAATCCTCCTTCCTGGAGGTCCCCCTGGAGATGCCACATGGCAGGTAGGCAGCACTATGGAGAGACTGTTTTTCTATGAACTTTAAGGAACACTCCATCCCCAACCCGCGCCCCTTTGAAAGCGGAGAGAGATTAGAAATCCAACTCAATCAACCTTGGCTGGAATTTTCCCTCTGAATTAAGAAATCTGCCAGGGACAATTGGAGGACTTACTCAAAGGCCCATACAAAAAAGTGATTTTCTCATTGTGTCTAGAAGAAAGTGAATAAATTAAATCACATTAGATAGCGCCTAAGTGCTTGACACCGGTGCCCAATTAAGATCTGTAATGCCTGGAGCACAGAGCACAGAAGGAGCCTATAGCTTTTTAATAGCAAATATATGACAAAAGTGCTATGCTTTCAACTTTGATAACCTTGTTTTAATTATGCAATTACATGGCCGTCTTCTAACCCTGCTCTCTTTGGTGCATTTAAAAGCAGCCTCCAAAGTCAGGGCCATTTGTTCAACATAATGACAGCTTTGAACTTGCGAGAAATATTATGCAAAAATCTCTCCTTTGAAGCAGAGCAAAGTGCGCTTATTAAACAATTAGCATAGTTATTCTGGTGGTAATCACCCAGAGAGACTGTAAATTGGCAGGAGAGTTTAAAAATAGACTTGTTTGAAATTTCTGTTGCGGGTTTTTAATACCTGACTGCATGCCTTGGGGCAAAACATTGCTACTATGTCTGCAGTGCATCCACAGAATGCAGACATACATTCATAAGGTCAACAATGTACTGTACTTCTTCATAGTCTTTATGGCTTTTGATGGTTTCTGTTGCCTGTTCTGTCATGTTTCCAGCAATGGGAACAGTGCTGTGAGGAGAAAGACAAGACAGCAGCAGCTCTCTCTGATTTGGTTATGGATAAAATACTGATGAAGCAGGAGCTTTTATTACCTCAAGATGCTTCAGTGGTGACAGGATTGTTTTAGCTGAAATCACACGTACACAACATTAAAGTGCTTGACCTTGAAATTACAGTTTTTCTTTTCAGTGTGTCTCCATCTGTGCTGCTAAGAGCCCGTTATTTTGTGTTCACAAGTCTGCACATCTCAGAGATCACCTGTCTGTCAGAGGGTTAGTTCAGTACCTGAGGTCCAAACTCCAAATGGGTGAGAAAGCTGACAGATTTGCTATTTTTTCAGTTTCTTCAAGAAAATGCAAAATGCAATGCAGTTTTTCAGTTTCTATAACTCAGAAATTAACTTTAGTAAAGAATTATCCTCAACCTAGGTAGAACAAATAACAAAGATTCGGATACGTAAAGTGACTGAAAATAAGTTAAGGAAAACATAGGCAATGAATTTACACATTAAACATTTATTACTACACACTACTAACAAAAAATGACACAACAATAACATGACAAAATGTTAAAAACTAACACATATAATGACACTACAGTGAATGAATAGATGAATGCACTAAGGGAGTTTGGCTGGGGAAGAATGAAACAGGAAAATAAACCAAAAGGACCATCACTGGAAGCAGCTAAAAGCTGTGATGAATTTAGAATCCCATTTGGATAAAAAAGCCAAATGTATTTTTGAGATCACAGATTAAGAAGAGAAGAAGTCTATTAGGCTACCTGTTTGTCTGTGGAATGATAACAGCTGAGTAAATGTGGCAAATTCAGGAGCAGGGGAGAAAAAAAAGTCGCAGCTGCAACAGTGTAGAGATGGACATCCGGCGGTTGAAGTTGGTTGAGGCCATGCAAAGACAGAAGGGGATACCTATAGTAATGGTAACAATGGAAATCCGAAGTTGCATTCCAATGAATTCTCGCCCTCCCGGGCTGGTGTTGTGCTCACACCCCATCTGGGCATGTTGTCCAGTAAAGGCCAGATACCACGTCCTTAATTGACAATATCCTAATATACACAAGGCACAAAAAGTGGCAGATTTTAAGCTATCTTTTCTTTTTATCTTCTAGTTTTTAGATCATAGGCAGTCTTTTTAAGTAGGTTTGTCAAAACGATTCCTTGAGGTTTTTCCACTGACTTCCATGATGTGCAGCTATTAAATAATGAGACTAATGCTGGTTCGACTTACATAAGCCCAGTCACGTTATTTAATAGCCACACCTTATATAACCACTATTCAAAAATCTATGGGTTAAGCCTGTTTGGAATATATGTCGTCAACACTGCATAGTCTATGAATACGATGAAATTGGCCAGTTGGTTTTTATAAGGGATTGCGGGTGAAAACTGTCACCCCTTAAAATAGTGTTGCGATCTATGGGTTTACAATGAAGATCAGATAGCAGTTTGCCCTCTTTAATAATCACGACATTTAAGAAACGAATACGTTCCATTTAATACTCCACAGTAGACCGTAAAGCAGCAAAGCTCACCAAAAGTGAGCACTAAACCTTCATCAGTGGTACACTCAACAATCAAGATAATGTTATCAAAAAAACGTTTACGCCTACAAAGAAGTCTTAGAATAAATGGGGTGAACGGCATTTAAGACAAAATTATTTTCAAAAAAGCTGTTGTTTTGAAGAACAATATTTATCAAATCCAAGACACATTAGGCAATAGATTTAGATGAAGTTGGGAGTGGGTTTCAGAAATGACAACCTAAATCAAGACCCTCTTTATATGGAATATAAAGAGGTGTAGTGAAAAGGCTTTGTACATCAAGTGTCAATAACAATGATTCATCTTTTACTTTCTCAATCTTATGCAGGGAATTAATGAAGTATATGTCCCTGATGATAACGGTAGGTTGAAAAGCCAATGGTTTTAAAAAAGAATCCACATAGGCAGAAAAACATTTCTGCTAAATTCATTATTATTCAAGTGCTCCTGATGTTTAGCATGTATCTGAGATTTTGATTTCAATACTGGATCAGCGGGCAATTTAGTTTAAAAAGTCTTCTCAATTCATTTTCTTCTGATCTATGACTCATAATCAGCTGAGCGTACATCAAGTGTTATCTTTTCCAACTTCATAAAGAGCATGAACACTTTGATTAAAGTCAGGCAAAGAGGATGGCTTTAGTTAAATATTGAAAAGTGAACACGTCCTGTCTTGTACTTAAGGTCAGCATTGAGTTTTCAAATATTTCACAAAGACAACCACCACAATACACAGGTTGGTTAGGTAAGCTGGTAAGTGTTTGAAATGATTCATGTAAAAATCATGTAAAAAAAGCTAAAGGGGGCTTGCGCTGGTTGCCCCGATATACACAGTTTTGTGTGAGTCCCGAATATTATATATTATTATATTATATATCTATAACTGAGGTAGAGAGTGCAAAAGAGCAAGTTGTAAAATTGCTGATACTGAACACCTCAGTAAAATGTTCACTGACCAAAGATTTGTTTTAATATCCAATCTTCAAATAAAGTACAGGACTCTATTTTCTCACAGGTTCACCAGTGAGCTGGTATATTCCTGCTGTGCCCTGAAGTTATTTCCTTGACTGTGCTGCTTTGGTATCTTGTGACTCACTGCTCAGCACACTTTTGTTCCATAGTATTAGGGTCACTTTAGATGCTTAAATTACACCCATGCAAACCTCCCTAAAATCACACAACCCTCTTTATTCATGTTTGCTCGTCTTTCTACTTTTATTTTACAGTTTACATTTGAATTTCAACCAGCTGACGTTATCATGGAGACAAAAATGATGTATCATGGCATTAATGCAAGCCAGACAGAATAAATATTCTGTAGTTTGTCTCTTTAAAGCCATCTGAATGCAACAGGTACCTGTTCCATCCACAGTCATGACACTGACCTCCTGTAACAAAGAGCCCATAGGTTGTCTTTGCAGCAGCTTATTACGACCCATAGTTAACTTTCATTATTAGGCGACCTCTAGCAGCCATAGCAACTATGATGGGAGTAAACAAAAAAGTCAATTGATGTAGTATAAAGAGTGACAAAGTCTGTGTTAGGATGAGGTTGGGGTGGACGGATGGGTCCACAGGAGACCTCTGTTTGTTTACAATGTTAAAGTGATTGTCATCGTTTCATTTATCCATGAACATTCAACAACCTTAACTGTGTGTTTATATTGAGAGAGTTGGCACTGGTGTTGCAATGTATGACGGAAAGTTGTTGACAAGCTCAGAGGTAAAGTAAATTAAATGTATATGTATATTGAATAATTCTCTGCTAAAATCAGCCCAAAATGCTAAAATCAGCCTATATACAATATGACTGACATAGGTGACTGCTCCATGAGGCAAAAAGAGAAGAAAGAAGCTGAAAACATTGACAGGAAGACTATCATGAACACTTTTAGACTGTAAAGTGGAACGGCTTGAGTGACTTACCGCTGAAAACCGAGAGGAACTAAAAGCAGAGATGGACAATAACGTTAGGCAAATTCAAGATAACCTTGATCTGGATACTGGACATCTTTCTGCTAGAATTGATAAGAAGGAGGAAATTCTCAATGAAGAAAAGCCCCCCATCTTTCAAATTCCAGTTTTATGTGCCTGTCATTATTTTGGACCTTCCATTGTTTGGAGGGGAAATCCCTATGGGTATAGTGAAATCTTTACTATCTGGGGGGTGATATTGTAATCCTATACCACAGACTGTTATGGTGGAGCGGATGAGGCCAAGAGGGTAGGGGCCAGGTGTAATCAAGGTGGAACTTTGAACCCAGCAGGATAAAGTGGCTGTGCTTTGTCCTAAGCAGAATTTGAGGGATAGTGAAAGATTCTGTCATGTTTTCATTCAGTCTGATAAGTCACACACATAGAGGCTGATCAACTTGAACTTTAGAACTCTTAGCAGCGTACTCCTTTTTGTGAAGGAGCATTTCCTGACTGGCAGTAGGAGATTGATGTGGCGTGATCAGCTGGAGCCAGCGAACAGTGTCAGCCATAGCACAAGGAGAGCAAATCTGGATAACTGTTTGGTAACTACCCAACCTGGAAATGTTGACAGTGATTACAATCTCACATTAGTGCATTGAACATAAACCCGTGGACCGTATGGAAATGATGTTATCTCACTTAATGAAACACATTTTAATGGCAATGAAGCCATTGACCTACAGACTTATACGTGGTTTGGAGACAACCGGACAATACACATAAAGACAGTTAAAGGATCTGGGGATTCTGGGTTTTCTGGTTAGAACAATAGTGGAAGGGATACTAGCACTACAATTTAAAAATAGGTTTTCTGGATACTGTTCTTTTCACCGGCTATTTACCTCTGGAAGATTAACTGGTTCTTATTCCTTTTTGGGCATTTAATGGCTGAGACGTTTAGTCTGTCATATGTGCCTGCTGTTTAATTGGGCAGGGATTTCAATAGTTGTATCTGTAGTAATAGCGAATGAATGGGTGATGTGAATAATATTCCGAACAGGAATAATTTAGATAGTAATGTTAATAGCTATAGGGAAATATTTATTGGGTTTCTGAGAGATGCAGAATGTTTGAATACTTTTGGGCAAGGATAACTTAACTTCAGTTTCAGTTAAAGGAAAAGCAGTAATAGATTATATTATTGTTTCACATGAAAGCTTGTGTAAGTGCTTTTACGTTCTGTGTTTTCATCCCAAATTAGTTGATTGAGAGATTAGGGGGAGGGTTTTGTCTTTCCTGGGTGATAGATGTAAATTACCTGACCATTCTTTACTGATGTTCAAGTAAGACCTTATTTTGTTAAAGAGGATTCACGTTTACTGTATACAAGACAAATTATAACGCAAAGGCGACTCCCTGATTCATTTTTCTCCTCCTGCCAATGTAACACCGTGGGCTTTATTGAGCAATTGGGGTGCATTAAAAAGAGACAAAGGGATTTGGATAGTTGGTATGATGAATTGTGTGACTGTGTCCATACAGAACTGAATGAATGTAATAAGAGGAAATTTAATAGCCATGAAGGTTTTTGAAAATCTAAAAAACCCTACTGGAATTGATTTGCAGACTTCATGGCACAATTTAAGAGCAGCAGAGAAAAAGTTTCTAAGTTGTAAGAACAAAAACCTGAGCGAAGGGCTGAAGATAGAGTTTAAGAAAAGGCACACCAAATTTGACGAGGTTACACACTGTGAAACACAAGTTTAATAGAGGTCTTTCAATGCATACTGAGTACTTACAGACTCATAATCCCAATCACTTTTCTAATGAAATTAATAGATTTGGTCCCTGAAAGTCTAGGAAAATATCCATGGAGGTAAAACCAGAGAATGGTGAATGTAGCTCTGTTTTAGAGGTTGTATGAAAAAATTGGGAAAAGAACTTTGCAGATTTTTTTCTGGGTGCAACATTTCATTTGATGATTATTTTTTGAAGGAAATAACTAGTTTAAAAGAAGTAACTGAAATGAAAGCTGATGTAAATAACTGTAATATTTTTTTCTATAGAAGAAGATGTAAAAAAATGTAATAGGTAAATGCAAATTGAAAAAAAGCTAGTGGAACTGACGAAATTTCCAATTAAGTCTTGAAGTCACCAAGGTTGTTTAATGTGTTACATGAATTGTTTCAGTCCTGTTTTAACAGTGGTATTATTCCGACAGGGTGGCGCAAGACCCTCATCAAACCTTTTCCTAAATCTTTAAAAAAATGATCCCAAGCTACCTCTTAGCTACAGGGGTATTAGTCTTAGTTGTTCATAAAAAATGTATTCCTCACTTTTAATATGGAGACTTGTAGACCTTGAGAGGACAGGTTTGATAGTGGATGAACAAAATGGGTTTAGAAAAGCCAGAATTAGGAAGAATAGGCCTACATTTGTTTTTTTTTTATTGATTTCAAGAAGGCGTTTGACTGGATTAAAAGGCAACTTCAATATAGGTTGTTAAATTCTGGTGTTAATGGGAAGTTTTATTATGCCATTAAGTCTCTTTATCAAGCACCTGTTGCCTGTGTTCAGGTAAATGAATACATAATGGGATGGTTTTCCCAACAATTTGGTGTGAAGCAAGGAGATGCCTTGTCTCCAAAATTGTTTTCTATTTATATTAATGATTTAGTTCTTCAAATTAAAGCTTCCAGCTTGGGGTTAAAGTTGATGATGACATTGTGGGCATATTATTATAATGCGGATGACGTAGCTTTACATGCTGAACATGAAAAAGATCTGCAGATTATGCTTTGAATTGTGCATTGTTGCCGAACGATGGAAATGGAAACTAGAAGTAAATCAAGACAAACCAAGAATATTCCATTTTAGACAAAAATCATTGGAGAGAAGTTCAGTTGTTTTTTTAATTTTGGTTCAATAGTGCTGTCATATACTGATCAGTACAAATATTTTAGCGTGATGCTGGACGAGAACCTGACATTTAAAGAAACTGTTATTGTTCTAAGCAGGTAAAGCAATGGGAACTGTCCTGAACAAGGTTAAACAATGTGGTAATTATCGATTCTGTACTAATAATTGATTTGTGTGTCCTGTGTCTGATTATGCTTCTGTTGTTTGGGACTTCCGTGATCATACAAGTTGTAACATTATACATCATAGAGCTATTCAATCTTTTTTGGGAGTCCATACATTAACTTCAGTTCCAGCCATTAGTGGAGATATAGGATGTGAACCTCCAAACGTCAGAGAGAATAGACATGTGAAGATGTCTGATTAGAGACTCATAAAAAAATATTTAATTCGGACACTTTGCACTTCCCTGGGCTAATGAGTTGGAGTTATTATTTTATTTGAACCATTTGTCATATATTTTCCAGAACAGTTTACTTTGTGATATTTAATGGATTAGCAGCAAAATCTTTCTCATGTATAGAGGAAAATGGTCTGTTGGCTGGATAATTATGAAAAACGTGAGTTGTGCTGAAGATTTTATTTGCAAAGCTTGGGAGAGAAAGCATAAAAATTTGTGTAAGACAGAGGTGTAAAATAACCTGTCATTTTTTAACAAACACAAATGGAATTCAATGATTAACCACTACAAATGTTCTTTTGGTGTCTTGTAAACCCATGAGGGTTGGGCACTTTGTGAGCATGACATGAAAATAAAATAAAATACAAAATACAATAGTGTAACCATAACGATGAAGGTCCTCTTACCTTAAGGAAGTATTTATTTTAACCCAAACCACGATCTTTTCCTAAACTAACCCAGTAGTTTCTTTGCCTAAACCTGACCAAACTGTGACCATTCCATAATCTTAACCGTGTGTTTTTTATTGTAACCATGATGAAAAAAAGTCCAGTTCACCTTCGTTATTTCAGGAGATGATCCTACGGGTCATATCAGAGGGTAGGGACAAACAACCTATATGGTTGTTCAGGTTGAGAACTTGTTGGCATTTTCTAACAGGAGTGATTTTGCGCACTTTTGCATCAAGCAACAATTATGCACAGCAGAGCCGCTGATAACATTTTTTGCAACTAGCACCAGACTGTTGTAAAATAACCACACAAACCTAAGTGCTTATGTGCAAATAAATCTTGTTGGTTTGATTAATTATTCTACTATATCTACTCCATATCAAAAGGCATGTTAGAGACAGACACATTGAAAATAGTTCACACAGTCTCATGAAGAATCTTAGCTCGGTTAAAACTTCTCTCTCCACTAAAAACTCCCTCAGAACAACTCCTCCAGTGTCTCTATTTAAAACACCAGGTAACTGGGGCAACAGCTGCGCTCTTGTCAAAGTAACACTGGCAGCTCCACATGTTTAATTATATATACAGGTAGATGAGTCGCTGCGATCACCAACATGACGTGATAGAGACTGTTCAGGTTTTATAGTAGTGTTTCCAAAAACAAAAAGGTGTTATTTTAATAATCCTAATTTATTTGCGGATCATAGAAGGATAACGTTTATGTCACAATATGAAGATGAAGCAAGCGACTATTTCTTTACCAGATTGTCAGCAATTATTTTCCATGTAAAACAGGCAAATCTAGGGTTAATTAAACACTAAAAATAAGAGATAAAAAAAGAGAGTCCTGTGTTTAAAGAGATTGAAAGTAGTGAATGTGATCGCCTGTGATTGTCACAACCTCTACCGCACCTGTCCATAACATGTGATAATGCATTCTTTCTGAGTAGCTAGCAACTGGCTACATTACGGACGCCCAAGTCCATGAAAATACCATGGTGCACTTTGCACACCCAATGTGCATGGTCTGCGCCACCCCGATGGGTTCACGAAAACAGAGCCCATGTAGTGAATGTCGGGTTATTAAACTTTTTTGTTGCCATGTTTAGGAACTGGCTGCTCCTGGTTAAGGTCCAGGAAAGATTAGAGTCTGTTTTAATCGAGGAAAACTCTGACATGACGTGTTTATTAAAATTTAACCATCCACTCAGACCTCCTCCCTGGACTCTGGTATATAAATGTTGTGGTTCATTCACTCAAAAAACTTTGCCTCTGAACATAATTCAGCCAGTGATTATGTTTGTAATCATACCATAATTGGGAAAACTTTTTAATTATATATACATAGGGTTGTATTATCCAGATAAAATCCATAGAAAAATTACTATTTTGAAATTCCTTAAAATAATTGTGGAAGCTATTAATAACTGATACTAATCATACTCATCATAATTAAAACAATATTTGGATCTTAATTCATCAGATTAATTTTATTTTATATTCTATAAACTATATTTTTCCTTTCTTGACTTATTCACCTGATTTTGCCAAAGTTCTGCCATTTCCCATGTTCAAATTCTTTTCTCAAAGTAAAATAATGTCACTTTGCTGATTATCTCACGTTTTAAGAAAAGATAGATGCATACATTGCAAACAAGGTTAATGTGAGTATATACTATCCATTATCTTGTATTGGTATATTGAGGTGCTTCATTTGAATTACATAAATGACAAAAGTAACTATACAATGAATCTTCATTGGTATATACATGTCTGCAATTTATGATGTTTATGTTTTCTACTACTCAGTAACAGAGAAAATGACATGTTTAAATGTATATTTTTCAGACAGAAATATATCTTTTTCATGCCACAGACACATTTTCTCAGTCATGTTCTTAACTTGTTCCTTCACATGAGCCTGATGTGGGAAAGTTCTTTTTAAATGATCTTATTTTTAAAATTATTTTGAAACTTACTTTAACAAGCAAGAAGTGTTCCGTTAACATACTGTATATGTTTTAGGTAATTCAGACATCTTTCTCTCTCAACCCATCTCTCTGTTTCTCTCACACACAAACATTACCACATACTGATTTTTTTCTCTGCATTAGAGCTAATTTTATCCAATATATTTTTATTCCCCGTTTGATCTTCTATGCTTCAGTTTCCCACCATGCTGTATGTATCGTCATTTTGATTCTGCTGCAGATGCTTGTGTGTCTCAGCCTATCTCCTTGATTTTCTTGTTTTCAGCCGATGATGGCCTACTGTTTGTTTTAATCCCACTTGCTCAAATGATCAATTGCATCTTCTCTATTTTGTCTTGCCACCATCACATTGTATCACCAACTCTGCAGTTCCACGCAGTTCTTCACTTCTCTTTTAGCCTCTTTTAGCTAATTTCCTTGTTTTAAATTTCCTGCAACATCTTCACACATCTTGTATAATTTGAAAGTTTCAATTTTTTGTACTGACGTGCTGAGATCTCCATTGCTCTACCTCAGTACAATGGAATTTGGTTTGTGCTGCTGTGACATAAAAATGGAAAGTAGCTAAAAGCCTGCTTGAAAAGATACTTAATGTCACTTGATGGCAAAATAATCTCATTTGCATATGCATGATATAATTGCGTAGTATTTGCATTCTTCCTAGTATCAGCCTTTTCAGCGCTTTATCTGTTTGCTTCTCTCCTGCTCTCTGTGCTCACATATACAGTAATACAGCCAAATTCCCAATAAAGCTGTTCTCTGGTGAAATCCTGATTTTATAACCGCGACATCGTCTGACGGAATCACCAAACACATAAGTTAAAGACAACGGCTGTGCTGTGATTTTGGCTATATTTACTTGTAAAATGATTACTCAAGGAGAAACTTAGAAACTTTTAGGTCTGAAAAGTCAGTAAATCTAGTGACAAAAGCGCTAAGTTGGCAACACTGCCTGTAAATGCCTCCCTGATGACATAATAGAAACTGTTTGCGCCAATTCATTTTGAAAGAGCAACAGCCAGTGGGGAAAGTGCAACACTAGGCTGGCCGACCAATAATGTAAATCATCACTCAGACAGTCAGTCAGTCAGCAACAGACATTCGTGCTTAAAAGGCTGGCCTCGGTGTTGCGGTCCAGTGAAAAAATGATATTGTAAAAACTCAGCAGAATGAATGTCCCCAATATACAGGAGGGACTATTGTTTTGGGACCTTGTTTGCTGGTTATGTTTTTTTTTAAATATTAGAAATTATTTTCTCTGAGTGTTTCTATGAATGCTCTTAGATTTTTATGTTTCCTGAAACAGTACTTGTGAGCGTGTGTGTGTGTGTAATTGTTAGGAAGGTCGGCTGTCTGTGGTCCTGAAGAGGATGATGAATACATTTTCCAGCATACAAAGCATAAATGCAGAGTGGTATATTCTAAGAACAGTCATACTGAGACAGTCAGTCCAGTGGATTTTATACAATGACATTACTATGTGGATATTTGTTTTAGAAGGCTGGACCCAAGATATTAAGAAACTCCTACATCCAATATTGACATTGGATGATATATAACAGTGTATATCAACAGTATACATGACAGTAAATCAGTTCACAGTTGAATATCTGCAGCATTAGTATGTGGGGCTTTTCTAAAGCCATTTCATCACACAGGCAGTTGTAACCACTCCTGAATTATACACACACACACACACACACACACACACGCACACACATATATACATATATATATATATATATATATATATATATATATATATATATATATACATAAATATATTTTATACATGGATTTATGTATAAACACAGACCTTGCTCCTCCACGTACATACAAAATACAAAATGGTTGAAGAATTGTGTGCCTCCCAACAGCACATGGAAAACTGACTGGAAACTGTGAGGGTTGATCTGGAGAAAGATTCATGCCCTCTCACATCCCCATTTTCAAATACAGTTTCAGGAAATGCTGGATGGACAAGACAATGTCACAGTTTATGATCTCATTCACCCGGCTTGGGACTTGTTGATGTTGACCTAGAACTTGACTTAGGACTTACATGTCTTGATGTGGGACTTGGTGGTCTTGACTTGGGACTTAATTTGGGAGTTAAAAACGAGACAATAAAGATGTAAGACTGGCTTGTGACTTTGGCTCATGTCTTGCATTTTCTTCTCAATGCATATGAATGCCCTGTCCCCAACTGATGCATTATTTAAAATGTTGTAATGCTACACATGTGTCCTTTTACCCCAGAAATAAAATAAAATAAAATAAAATAAGATATTTTCCCATATTATTTAAAAATCTGGATAGAATTGTGAACATTAACATTAATTTCCCCCCAAAGCAAAATATTAGTTTTCCTCTCCTGTATTAATCTTTATTTTACAGAAAATTATTCTGTATTTAGGTGCAATATATTTTTTTTAACTTTAAGCTCAAACCATACTTAGATGTTTAATGTCTGGAAATAGCCATTCAACGTGAAAACAGTAATATCATTGGAGGGAGATGTGTTAGATAAACGCAAACTAATTTCTTCTAGTTTGGGTGTTTCAGTGTATCAGGGGTAAAAAGCAGTTGCCAGCCACTGCAGAGGCCTGAGTTAAGTGTTGGTGGGTGGGGTAGCCAGTGTGGAATCAAAACTTGTTGCTGCACTAGGGGCTCCTACAGGTTGGTCAGGGCAACCTGGGTAAGATATGTGGGATTTCTAAGGGGATAGTGTGGACTTCTGTATACGTTCATGTGTACTCTGTCCACCCGTCCCCTCGCTCCCCAAGCTTTCGAGCAGGAGGACCGCAGAGAGAGGAGGCTTGAATAAGGAAACGCACAAACTTTCTAAAGAGAATGTTTACTTCTTTTATCTGGTGGACACAACCTTCATTGAAAATTTAAAAGTGAGGGAACATGATGTAGCAAGCTGCTGTTGAAAAGTCATCACTTCAACACTGAAGGGTTATCAGAAGCAAGGACACACATATGACAGCAGGAACTCAGGTGCAATACTATTTCCAATTTCTAGATTTTGTTTCTAAATTCATCAACTACTTTTATTTCCTGGATAAGTCTTGAGTGTAGGTGTGAATGGCTAAGCAACTATCATTGTCCTCTGGTGTCTGTTCATTAACTACAAGTTGTCTTATTTACTATGCATGATCTTGTGATCTTCTTCTGCAATACCAGTTATCTTCTATCAAAACTATTTAACGTACTGATTTTATTTAGAACACTCTAGCTTGCCGTTGTTGCCTCATGTCTTTCATCTTTCAGGGATGAAGCACAAGAATGGAACCATAAGATACAACAAGGTGCAAATGAAGGAACTAGGAGACAGTGAAGACTGAGATGAATAAAGCACTGGCCACAACAGACCGGTAAAAAATCTGTTGTTGGGGATGGACTTCTAGGTTTTTCTTCTATGACCTATACTCACAGAATTCCAGAGAATGTTATCATCTCAAATGAAGTCAAGTTTGTTTGTGTTTCACTTTTTATTTCTTGTCTGAGTGTGATTTTTGTATTTCAGGCCACGCAGCTACATCAACAGTAAATGTAACACATCATAAAAAAATACAGAAAACATTGAAAATACTGAACATCATCTCTGGGAAGTGAATTCAGGCATTTTTTCTCCTACTACCTATGTAGCAGGTTGTAAACAATGAAGCAATGGAGTCGTGTTGTGTGCCTCTGGGCTGGGTCCTTTGCACTGACAGAGAGACTCATCAGTTATTGATTGCAGCTATTATTGAACCTCAAATGGTTTATTTCTGAAATCAACATGGGATAAACAGGCTCCAGAAGGGCCCTGAAGAGTGGTTGCCTATGTTTTCCTCTGGCTCTGCAGATGGAGCCCCAGGGTACAGCCAGCACCTGTCGGTTGATGGATTAGCACCTTTAAACAACAGTCTGCTTTAAATAACCAGATTGTGATGCTGATCACTGGAAATGTTATCAAACTGCTGTTTCATGGTATCTATGTGTAGTTTCAATGTCAAATTTATCTCAGTTAACTTCTTCTTCTTTTTAACATTTAGGGCTGTATTCTAATAGTGCAAGTGGAACAAATCTAAACTCAGGTTCCACTTACTACCTTTTTAGTGGAGCTTTCAACCAAATCTCATAGTCTTAGTGTATAGAGTAGATTAGTAGAGACAGTTAAACTGCTATTTCCAGGTTGACAAAACAATGACACCACTCTAGGTCCAGTATAGTCCATTTTGATGCTCTGGAGCTTTTGATCACCATCACCTAATCTTCATCAGCAGATAGGGATTGTCATAGTAATTGTTGATGTTCAAATTTCCATTTTTTCTCTGAGCACTTGGCATCTGCAATTTGATGACAAATGGGCAAACTCCTTGTGCGGTTAAAGACCATGTGATATGACAGACAGCTCCAGAGCAGCTACTAAATGGACCTTGTGAAGGGACTGTTTTCTCAACTTCTGTTTCCAAGGTCAAGAACAAACTTTCATACTAAGCTGACAGTGGCAATACTAATCATGTCTATATACAAAGCTTACAGATTTTACTTTAAAAGACAGTTATCTAAATAATACATCTAAATAATAATTGCTATACGCAGCATAACGTTGCTGCCTTCTTTTGGCAGGCAGTGACATCTCGGATGTGTTTCAACCATGTTTTTCAGCTGCCAATCTTATACGCGTCTGATGTTAAACTTGCATAGCTAAACTTCAAGCTTGCCGTAAGTACATAAAGACCTGGATGACCAACAACTTTCTGCTGATTAAAGTCAGACAAAACTGAAGTTATTCTGCTTTGCCCCAAACTCCTCAGAAACACCTTATCTGAAGATATAGTTACTCTAGATGGCATTGCCCTGGCCTGCAGCACCACTATAAGGAATCTTGGAGTTCTCTTTGATCAGGATATGTCCTTTAACTCTCACCTAAGAAAAGCTTCAAGGACTGCCTTTTTCACCTACGTAACATTGCAAAAATCAGGCACATCCTTTCTCAAAAAGACGCTGAAAAACAATTCCATGCTTTTGTTACTTCTAGGCTGGATTATTGTAATTCCTTATTATCAGGCTGTCCCTACAAATCTTTAAATACTCTCCAGCTGATCCAGAATGATGCAGTACTGACAAGAACTAGGAAAAGAGATCACATTTCTCATGTGTTAATTTCTCTGCATTGGTTCCCTGTAAAATTCAGAATAGAATTTAAAATCCTCTTCGTCACCTACAAAGCCCTTAATGGTCAGGCACCATCACATCTTTAAGAGCTCATAGTATCCTATTACCCCACTAGGACACTGCACTCCCAGAATGCAAGCTTGCTTGTGGTTCCTAGAGTCTCCAAAGGTAGAATGGGGGGAAGAGCCTTCAGTTATCAGGCTCCTCTACTGTGGAACTGTCTTCCAGTTTTGGTTTGGGAGGCAGACACCCTCTCAACGTTTAAGAGTAAGCTTATCCTTTTAGATAAATCCTATAGTTAGGGCTGGCTCAGGCTTGGCTTGAACCATCCCCTTGTTATGCTGCTATAGGCCTAGACTGCCAGGTGACTTCCCATGATGCATCGACCTCCTCTTCCTCACCATCTGTATGCATTCATATCCCATCAATGCTTAGTAACTTGGCTTCTTCTCTCTCTCGTAGTTTTTTTCTTTCTTGTCTCTCTCCTCTCTCTTCCTGTTGCTTTCTGCAGTCACTTTTGCCCCTGGTGCTAGAGAGTCTGGATCTGTGACTGCAAACCACCTACTGCCCCCATGATCCTTCTCAACAACCACTGCTTCAAATATTATGATTATCATCTATTATTATTAATTATAATAATATCTATAATTATTATTTAGTTTTACTAATGCTGTTATTCAACCTATTATAATAATTATTAGTTTTATTATTGGTCTCATTATTGTTACACATCTTTATGTTACACGTCTACTGTGTCTACCCGTTCTCTCTCTCTCTATCTCTCTCTTTCTCATCCCAGCTGGTCGGGGCAGATGGCCGCCCACCATGAGCCGGGTTCTGTTCAAGGTTTCTACCTGTTAAAAGGGAGTTTTTCATTGCCGCTGTCGCCAAGTGCTTGCTTGTGGGAGAATGTTGGGTCTCTGTAAATATAACTATAAAGAGTCCAGTCTAGACCTGCTCTATATGAAAAGTCCCCTGAGATAACCTCTGTTATGATTTGGTGTTATATAAATAAAATTGAATTGAATTGAATTGAATTGATGGAACAGATAATGCTCCATGCTGTCTCCTAGACTTTTAGATTTTATTCATTTGTTACAGCAAATATATTTTTGAAAGGAATGCAATTCTGAAATATCAACATTATTCAAAATACTTTAAAATGTTGATTAACATATTTGGCAAGTTGAACATTGTTGATACACAATGTTGATAATGTAACCCCTAAATGTTCAGTGATAAGGAATTTAATTTATTTTCCAACAGTAAACTCTCCTGCAATACGACATCCTCGTGTAGCTACTAAAGCATGATTAATGTTCTGGCAACTCTCAGTTAATGTTAGGGAAAGATCTTTTTTTGATATATTACTGAAATAGTCAACATCAACTAGGAGGACGAGATATGACATGTTTATTAATATTTAATTGAAAGGGGTTTGATTGCTTAAACATAACCACACTCAGGACTCACCATGTTAAGCCCAGTCTCTGGTTTCTAGGTCCTGAACTTTGTACAACAGCCATCCACCCCGAAACACCTCCCTGCAAAGTCCCTGCCATAAATAAAGATAAGACTACTCTCACACGATAAAATGTTGCCACATAACATAATCCAGGCAGCACTTACATTTTCCCACAAAACATAGTTGACACAACCAATTGAGAAATTCCTACAATTGCACTTTACTGGAGACATGAATAATAAGTTTTTTACTTTAATCATCACAGCTCTCTATACTGCCCACACAATGGGCTGCATGCACAACATAAACTTGAAGTTTAAAAGTGTACTTTTAGTTTTAAAGTCCATGTTCTTCTATCATAGGTATTGGGCTTTGACGGCTGCCAAAATGCAGCTGACCACAAAGCAGTACTGTGGCTAAACAGATCCAGTATAAACTGTAACAGAAGACCGAAGCCTCTGCTGTGCTGCGTTTGCTACACGTCTATTTGAGACCAAGGTGTAAGACCCAATTTCCACCAAAAAAGTACTGTGGCTTGAAAAAGTTTGGGCAACCCTGGTCAAAATTTCTGTTACGTTGACTATTTAAGTGAGTAGAAGAGGAACTGATCTCGTAAAAACATAAAGTCAAGATGACACATTTCTTTAATATTTTAAGTAAGATTACTTTTTTATTTCCATCGTTTACAGTTTCAAAATAACAAAAATGTAAACAATGGGCCGGAAATAAAAGTTTGGGCACCCTGCATGTCTTCACCTATCCTTCCACCTTTGCACCGTACACAGTGCCCTGGGCATGAAACCAGACAGACTGACGAAACAAAAATTTCCAAGGTCAATTCAAGATCAAGAAAATACCAAACTAACAGAATGTTGCTTATGCTAGCTTCCACAAAATAATTCAAGGCCAATTATCCATTATGATAGAGTTTTAAGCTAGTTTAGTTAACTTTTTCCTAAATTCCATTTACTTCATGAAATTATCCACTACAGGATCCATTATGAAACAGCATCTACTCCTCTTTTCCAATTATCTGACTGACTTTTAACCCTAAGTTACAGCTACTTGAACCAGTACTTGTTGGCCTTTATGAGAAAACTGTGTGCTTTAAATTATTGTACTGAAACAAACATTAAAATGGTTTTTCAAAAAGCTCAGTCTGATCATTCTGAGAAAGAAATGTTATATCTCTCACACACACACCAATATGTCTCACATTGCTTTAGAAAGGCTCAGAGGCTGGAGAACAGAAAGTTGATTAAATAATATGCAAATTGGTATGAGATTTAACACTTGACTTTTAATGTAACTCTGAGACAGTCGGTTGCAATTGCTTTGTATTAGTATTCAGCCAAGGACAGGCTTGTGATTATAATGTTCCTTACTGCATGACTACAGATAAAGCTGGAAAATCATTTCTCAGCATGACTGCACATTTGGGGTACAGTATCTTGCCCAAGGACACTTCAATGTGCAGACTGCAGGAGCCAGGGATTGAACCCCCGACTTTCAGGTTAGTGGACAACCCACTCTACCTCCTGAGCCACAGCCATCCTAAATATGAGTAATAAACTCAAATAATAGCCAGCTAGTGAGAACACACAAAGGCAGGTCCCTAATTAAGGATGCGCAAGAAATATAAAGGTGGTGGAATTATCTATATCCTAATTGTAATTTCAATATAATGTACATTTCCACAGTGTCATTTCCATCAGTACAACAAGCATCATGTCATACTCACCACTCAGCTGCTCTTTAAACACAAATACTGTTTTCAGTCAGTAATTAATTCCAATGGCTTCTACTCTGCCGTTTCTTTTTAACACAAGCACTTCTTTGATCAGTGTTTCTTCCAGCAGCTGAAAGGACACCATCCCACCTGTTCATGAAAGGATGTTAATTAGAAATGTCAAGAGCAACTAAAAAAAAAAACTGCAAAGTTTAAACAATTGAATTCAATCAGTGAATTAAAATAGGGTATTTCTGTTAAAAAGGAAAAACAGAGCAGCAAAGTGGTATATATGAAATGATTGTGTTGTTATACTGATGGAATTAGCGCTGTGGAAATGGACATTATTCTGATATTATGGATACAACAGGTAAACGTGAAATTAAAACAGGATTAAATCAAGAAAAAAGGAGGCTTCTGACTATAATATATAATAATATATGATATATATAACTTACTGTATAAAACAAAGGAAACTTGAAATAATGCTTTAATTTACAGTCAGGTGACACAATTTTCACAGTTTTGCCTCTACACCACCACAATGGATATGAAATGAAGCCATCAATATGTGAAGTGTAGATTTTCAGCTTTAATTTGGTGGGGGGGGGGGCTCAGAATTAGCACAGAGGCTCAAACGTAATTGGATATTTGACTGACAGTCACTTTCATGGTCAGGTGTGGCCTGTTCTATCATTATTTCATGACAAATTAAGCAGATAAAGCATCTGGAGTTGATTCCAAGTGTTGGATTTGCATTTCATAGTTATTCATTGGAACTCTCAATAGGACTTGTCGAAAATGAAGGAAGCCATCATTAAGCTAAAAAAACAACACAAACCTATCAGACAGATGGCAGAAACTTTAGGAGTGTCCAAATCAACAATTTGGTACATTCTTAAAAAGAAGGAAAGCACTGCTCAGCTGAGTAACACCAAAAGGCCTGGAAAACCATGGAAGACAACTAATGTAGACGATTGCAGAATTCTGTCCTTGGTGTAGAAAAACCTTTCACAACATCTAGCCAGGTAACGATCACTCTAGAGGAGGTAGGTGTATCATCAATCAAGAGACACCTTCATTAATGTAAATACAGAGGGTTTACCACAAAACAAGCCAGACAGTGACTTGCTGTCTGGACAGATAACCAGCAACCTCTGGATGGTGTACCAGACTATTTGGAAAGTTCAGATGAAGACCTGAGCACAAATGGTAAATACACCAAAGAAAGTATATTGGTTTGTTCTTTCTGCGAATATATCCCACTGTCTGTGTCAATCTTTACTTCTCTTTCATTCTAAGGACCATATGAGTTTATTTGTGCCTCAAACAGGGTTCTTTTTCCAGATGAAAGGAATCCGAACAGGTTGCAAGAGTCAGTGCACACTGAGAATGTACCCTCCACATCAGCTATATCATCCATGTTGCCCACACCTTTCAGCAGAGAACAAAAAAGATAACCATGCATGAAAAGATGGCCAAAAAATTTCATGGGCATAAAATGAAATATCTGAAGGATGGACATGAGATGAAAATGAGAATTCTACAGGTTGAATTGGACAGGTGAAAGAGAGACCTATGTTTTGCAAAGATACAGTAATGAGACAACTCGGATTACTAGCCATGACGAACAATACGATGTGTAAAAAATAAATGTTTTGTCATTTGGATATTCATTAGTGAGTATTTTAATCACCACTAACTACATTTTAAATCAGCCTTGGTTTAATCCTTCATTTAATTTTTGTTGCTCACTATTTTAATTTTTTACAGAACCAACATTATCCAAAAAAAAAAAGCCGTAATGGCCTTGTTCAGACTGCCAGCCTGAATCAGTTTTTTGGCAAATCCAAATTGTATCTGTATTGATTTTACAAAGTCTGGATAGCAAAAAAAACACATGAAATGCGATTTTTGCAAATCAGATACAAACCAAATTTGGAGATGGTTTGAAATGTGTTTCCAATCTGATTTTTACAGATGCATCTCAGTCCTGACTGCTAAAAATTGGATTTCAAAGTGTCTTTTGCGTTATTCGTGACGCAAAACATAGAATGACGTCAAATTCAGAGTGAAGGAGATAGCAAAATCCATGCTGCTGTTAGCAGAGCACTATCAGAGAGTATAGTTTTTTGGCGCTATGGAGGACAATGAGAACAACAGTCCATGGACAGATGCCAAAATAAATTGTCTGCTGGTGCTTTCGGGGGAGGCCTCTCTCCAGGCCAAGCCAGGTAATAATAATATAAAAGTCTGGGCAAGAAGTCACTGAGAGGGACAGATCATGACACACATCTGCTTGATTTTGATCTGCCATTGGATCATCTGGACAGCAATGCTTCTTCTGGAAGTTGTGCAGCACAGCTGTATTAGTGATCACCCTGCAGCACCTTCTTGGGTTGAAACGAAGAGTATTTTGTTAACGCTGGAATCGATTTTTCCACACTCCAGGCATACACTTGACCAACCCCATAGTGCTGTTATGAGCTCTGTTGTATCGTTGATGCTCAGCCGCTGTGGGATTTAGGTACGGAGTAAATAAAAAGTTACTCTGACCATACCCACTATCACCAAGTAGTAGTCCACAATGTTGTCCTCTGGGAAACTGAGCACACAATGATGAGTTGAGAAAAATCCTTGAATCATAAGTTGCACCTCTCTAACAGGCATCAATGTCTGAAAACTCTAAAATACGAGTGCATACACTTTGAATATTAATGGAAAGCCAGTTCTTATGGTTCCTGTACTCCTCAGCATCAGGAGTTAATGGGCATTTGATGGGAACTTGACATACATCCATACAGCCAATCACCCTAGGAAGTGCCCATGTATAATTGGCTTGGCCAGCAGGATCAGGGAACTTGACGTAACCACTCCCAAGGTTACAAATGGCCCTGCAGACTTTGTGAACTATTCTGCACACAGTTGCTTCACTGGCACAACAGCTGAATTATCATGATATTACAGGTATTTGTTGCTGTTATTACCATGCTGTTACCTCAGTTTTAGCCTACCTTGTTTCTCCCGAGCTGTTGCTTCCTTACTGCCTTGCTATTACTGAGCTGCAGTGTACAGTGCTACCTACAATTCTAAGTTCCACCTTTATGTTCCCTTTATGATATGATGAGGATATTTTGTCACAAATCTAGGGGCTAAGATTAAACTTTCCACTCAGACCTAGAGATGACCAAGAGGCTAATCTCCCCAAACCTCACTCTTTTGTGTTTATTAAGTGTGTTTGATCTTCTGTTCATGCCGAGCCCCTGGGGGATAGTGGTATTTTGGGGCTACGGTCAAATCTTCCACAATACATTTCCCCTCTTTCAGTGCTTTGGCCTGTTGCTCTTTTCCTTTGAAGTGAGTACAGTGTTCTCCTCTCACACTCTCCTTAGTCCTCTCTCAGTAATGACCCAGTGTACTGAAGGAAAAAAAAGGTGAATCCTCAAAGCGTTTCCAGCCTGAGGCGCTCTCTATGCTGTTGTCACATCACTGAATGATTGATATCTTCGTCTTGAAAGGAAGCAGAGCCCCTTCAACTCAGTGAAAGACGGCTCCCAGGGAGTCAGCAACCAGTATTTAACTAAATAAAATTTAACATTTCTCTATTTGTTGAACAATCCTAGGAATTGCATCCATATTGGACAATTCTGAGCCTCTTGTTTAACATTCTAGGCCAACGATCACAGCCAAAGCAAATGTGCCCTATATGAGGTGGAAAGTAATGGTGTAGTGGTTGGGATGGTGAGTCAGCATGTAGCACATCTAACTTTCATGCATAATATTGGAGACGGCGCCCCGTCACAGACCTCCTTAAATAAGTGTTTTAGTTGCCTAACCCTAAATTTACTTTCACCGTAGTTTTTTTGCCATAACCACAATCTTTCTCTAACCTCAATTATACAATAGTTGCCAGCGAGATATTGTGGTAAGTCACAATTGTAAAAGTGTTGCCATTGATTTTAACCCAGCTTTTTACAGAATCATACAATATTGACATTGTCGTCTGGTGATAGGATTGGCATTCTTGCAATGTTGGCAGAATGGGTGATAACCATTATTCTGGCCTGAGAGCATCTGTACATTTTTCCAAGATGGTCATTGATATGTACAGTGTATTTGAACTTTAATCAATAGTATTAGTGTAAATACTGGAATTTATGTAGATGTTCTGTCAGGGATGACGGCTTTGCAGCCATTTTGCCACTGGTGTGTTTACACCTCTGTAGTTGTTTTCATCAAGTGAGAGACATCAAGCTGTCAAAAATCTGACCTCTGACTCAAGAATTACAACTAGGAGGCTGACATGACAGTTTTCTTTCCCACCCCGGGTGCTGCAAAGTATCTGACAAACCCTGAGTAGTATCTGTCCCCGAGTAGTTTGACACACCTCATTAAGGGCTTGATTAATATTAGCTGTGCATGTTTTAGCATTTAATACTTTTGTCAATAGATGCATACTTACAACCAATGCTTTTTAAATTATGCTAATGACTATTTTCTTTTATAATTGATTATTTAGTTATTGCTGCTCAATTATTACATTTGTTTTAAGATGTAAACTATGTATGTCTGTGGTCACTGATTATTTTAGTGAGAGCAGTTTCAGTGCCTTGGTATGTTCTAAAACCTGCCTGAAATTCTTCCAGGGTGTTGTTTTCTGTAAGAAAGGAGTTTATTTGCACCTTGAATCTTTTCAAGTATCTTACTAATGAATAGAGAGTTGGATATTGGCCCGTAGCTGGTCAGAGCTTTACTGCTGACCATGTTTTACTTGTTATCAGGAATGCATCTGTGCTGCCTGTCTCAAAAACCCACCAGAGTATGCTGTATAATATGAGTGTAGTATACAACTTGTAAAAGATTTTTTTGAATTGGTGCACCCACACAGTTACGTTGTGCAGATCAAGACAATAGACAGTGTTTGAAGTGAGTCATGGTACATCCTGAGACATTGTTGACATCGCTGAAAGGTTAACATGTTTAGCTATGAAGTTGTGTTTGAAGAAAAACGGTAGTAAAGAATATACAGAAGGTCATGCTATGGTCATGTTATTCAGACTAGTTCATTCACTTTCAAAATGTGATACATGCTGAGTTTCAAAACATCACCAGTGAGTGGTGAGGGAATTTAATGATTTAAAAAAAAATGTTAAAGCAGACCACAGGGGTGATATTAATGTTTCACCTTACCTCCTGTTTCTAGTCTTTTACTCTAGATCAGCTGCAAGCACTGGGGTTGGTAAAATAACAGGAACGACTTAATGCAGTCTGTTTAAAAAACAGCACAGTGACCAGAGTTGAACCAACATCTTTAGAAAAAAGAAAACAACCAAGCAAACAAACCTAAAAACCACACATTATAAGCTTCACAAAATGAAATATTTATTGGAGATTTATGTATTGGTTTGGAACATAGTAAGGTGTTCCTGATGTGGATTATTTACAAAGCCTATGAGTTGTGTTATGAGATATGATTTTAAGGTTTCCAGTAAATTAGATTAGTTTTACTTTTTATGACTCTGCACTGGTTCATTTGGGCTCAAGAATTAACTGATAAGACTTTAGTGGTCAAAAGTCAAGGTCACTGTGACCTAACGGCTGTCCCATTCTTGTTAATGCGATATATTAGTAACACCTAGAGGGAATTTTATTACATCTGGCACAAAAGTCCACTTGGACTAAAGCATGAGCTGATTAGAATTTGGTGTTGAAAGGTCAAGGTCACTTCACAAAACACGTTTTTTAGCAATAACTCAATAATTCATATGCTAATTATGATAAATACACTTCAAGGTAGAGTAAGCGATTCCAATCTAATACACTTTTTGTTAGATTCTATGAATATCTCCTCAGGGTCCACCAGCCCTGAGGAAGGGCTTTCCGTTCTATGTGTGTGCTGAAAAAAAGTCAGGTGTTCCTACACAGCCTTTGATCTGTAAATATGATATAAACAGAGTGGCTCAGACTGACAGTTCCAGCCAGTCAGCACCTGGGGCCAATTGTGCTTGTGCACAGGAGGGGGATAAAAAAATGGCAGTGGGAGCAAGCGAGATGGTAATTCCATCTGCTAACCTGCTACACAACAGAGAAGGAGAGATGGCTGAGAAACAGTCTAAGAGGGGAAGGTCTGGGAACAAAAGTTGCAAAAGACCTGCGTTAACATCGGTGAGGCTTTCCAACGGTGGAGACTGCATGGTTGGACTGGGAAAGAAGTTAAGCCCTGGACTTATCCGCTGGGACTGGCCTCCACCTGGAATGACAGGCATGCAGAAAAGGGGAAGACAGGCTGACGAGACCAGTAACTTTTTAAAACTTTAAAAACTTTATGGATTTTTTAATGGTCCACCGGTTCACGGAGGCCCACCGGGATTTGTCCTGATGGCCAGTCCAACTACGGTGGAGAGACCTCTGAGAGTTGAAAGGCATGAAAATGGATGCGAAGGTTTGCGCTATTTCTGCTTGACAGGTGGGTAACATTAGTTTTGCTATGTTTCACAGAGCCAATACCCTTAATATTGTTTTGTCCCATTTGCTAATGTTTTTGATAGCTAATCCCAACTAGTAAATTTTCAAGCAGGTATCAGTGTCACATTTCTGTGTCCAGTAATGCTAAATTACTTTCCCACGTACCCACATACTTGCCCACATACTTTCTATTTTGTGTAATGTTAGTCATAGTAGCAGGAGAGTTGTGAGTAATGCTGTCTGCAGCTGGATTGCTGGCTGTGAGATACAGTCACATACACTGCATGTTAGCTTTGCAGCAGTAACTGTGGTGACAGTTTGCTGTCTTGTTGTTTGCTCTATATCATGGTATTTGTCTGTATAATGTGCACAGGATTTTATAGCCAGAAAGACCTAAAGACACATGTTTGCTAGCAAAGTGGATTTATTTGGTTGGATGCATAATTTGAAATGCTATGCTGGGTATTGTTGCCTTCCTTGTTAGCTTAGCTACAAACCTACGGTCCTCTGTTCTATCACTGTAGTTTTGTAAAAAAGCAATCTAAACAATGACTTGCTAGACTCTTGCTAATTTTTAATCAGTTGTGTTTTGGATGCTGTATTTGTGTGCATGTCGTTTGTTTGATGACATTTTGAATTATAAGGTTTGTGCGTCAGCTATGAGAAAAAGTATCCACTTCTATGCCGTATAAGTCGCTCTTGATTCTGCCATTGTGTTGTTTCTTTAGCAGGGCCATGAATTTAGGGGGCGGGGCTTCTGAAGGAGGGGTGTATTTGTTTTGCTGTTGAGTTCAAATATCAACAGTCTTTCTCCAGAAGTGTTTAGTCCTCTTTTAACACCTTTTATTAAGCCTCTGGATATTACTCCTGATTCCTGCTGCCTCCAGACTTTGGAGAGACTTGCTTTAGCAGTTTAGTTAAGTTGCAGTCTTTTTAATGCCTGTTGCATTTTGATCTAAACACTTCTATCATTTACTGCCACATGATACAACATACATATGAGTTTGTCTGTGAAGATTCTCAGTCATCCAAGTCGTGGCATTCTGTAAGCGCTATGCGAAGGCAACTGGACTTGCTTGAAGTTCTTGAAGATGTTCCGCTTCTTCAGTTCTGAACTGAAGAAGCCTTTCCTTTTACTGTAAAAAAACAAAGGTAGCATAAACACAATGATCATGGTAAGGTAAGCTAAAACACTTTTTGAGTTCATAAGTTGTAAGCTTTATGTAGTCTACTGCTTAATATTTTGGAAGGATATGGAAGCATATGGCATACTTCCACAGCATATCATGTTGTGGCGTGAAAGGTGCGAAACCTCCAATACTGGAAAACTCAACACTTAGAGATTTGTTCCTGGTATATACGAAAAAAAACCAAAAACCAAAAAACAGTCAAACATCCTGGCACGAGTGGCCTAACTTATTCTGAAATAACAATCTATGTTATGTTATGTTAGGTACTTCACTAATAATAATTCATAATTAATGTACGAATAGATGCTTGAAAGGTCATAATTATAAAATAATGAGAAACAATTTTTTTTAGCCCTTTACAGACTTCTCATCAAAGTGTTCTTGCAAGCTGACATTTTATGTGAAAAAAATTGCTTTAATTGCTTAACTGCTGTTTCCAAGGTCAAGAATGAACTTCAAACTTGTCTCACTGATTTACTAAGTCATATTTATAAGATTTACATGTAGTATGTCAGAATCTCTTTGGGCAGCAGTAGTCTTCTATACTGTATTTGCCCCATGCAGCCTGAGAACATGGAAAGGGTTTCCAGTAAAATAGACAGAAATTAAACCCTGTGTTGACGGATTTTTTCAGTCACAAGATGGACACGGGGCCTTCTGAGTAATGCTTCCAGGACAGTAATGGTGAAGAAACTACCCCCTAATGAAGACTCTTGGAGATGCTTTTTGTGGTTGATCATGTCTTTTCTTCCCTAACTGAGCGTGGAGTAATTTCTCTGATCCATTGCCCTTCAGTCCCCTGTGTCTGGTAGATGTCTGGCATCTTGCGCTTAATCTGTTGGATGTGAAACATTAACTCACGCATAGCCTCCCACCCCCCAGGGTGGCTCTGATCCTCTTGCGCCTGACCACGAAATACAAATGAACACTAAACTGATACTCCCTACCATGCCATCAACCCCAGGCAATCTGAGCTGGTGTGTGTTTGATTGTATGATGTGTGGGAGTTGCTGGTGTGTCACAATGATTATTACAGTCAGCACCACTTCAGTTTGTGTGTGTATGTGCATTTTGAGTTTGTAGAAAAGTATGTTTTCTTGTGTTTCTATATATATGAGCACAAAACACTCTCAACAGCAGATAGGGATGAGGAACATATTTGCCTTTCTTTTCTTTAAAAAGCGAGTATCAGTTATATTAAAGTTAAAATTGACTGTCATCTGACATGTACCAATCAGCAGAGATTACATGTAGAGACCAATGGGATAACTGCTTACTATTGAGTCATTGCCAGCATGGCAGCAGCAAAAATAAAATATGAAAAATTCAAGTGCAGTAAAGAGAAAAAAATAATCAGATCAGTATTTGATGTGACCCCCCTTTGCCTTTAAAACTCAGCCAGTTCTTCTTGGAACACTTCCACACAGTTTTTCGATGTACTTAGCAGGGAGGTTGTTCCAAGCATCTTGGAGAACTTCTGTGGATTTAGGCTGTCTCAGTGTCTCCTGTCTCTACATGTGATCCCAGACTGAGTCCATGATGTTGAGATCAAGGCTCAGTGGGGGCCACACCATCTGTTGCAGGACTCCTTTTTCTTGTCTCTGAAGATAGTTCTTTATGACTCTGGATGTATGTTTGGGCTTGTTGTCCTGCTGCAGCACGAATCTGGGACCAATCAATCTCCTCCTGGATGGTATTGTATGATGGATACAAAGCTAAACATATAAAGTGTCATTTACACTATACCGTACATTCATAGTGTATTGGCCTAACTATAAAATGACCCGGATTATAAGACAACACCCCCTTTTCCAACATCTATGAGAAAAAGACCTTTTGACGACAGGAAACACTTTGACACACATCCTGTTGGGAAAGTTACCCTGAACTCTCATTAATACAAGGAGAAGAGAGTCCTCATCATTGAAGCCTTTTCTCTCATATAAGTCAAACATGAAAAACAGTCAAACATAAAACCCACATTAGCGTATCTTGTCTATCAGTCACAAACTCACCCTCTCTCCTGTCACAATGTTGACATATCAGAATAATTTTCTCTGAGAAGTAGAATTTTTTACACTATCTTTTTGAGCTCGTCATCTGTGACAGCTCTAATTCTTGGATGTATGACAGTTTTTCTTCCTTTTCTATAGAAGACTGTATGACAATGGTAGTCTCTCCGTTCAAAAAGAATATCTGATGTCGTGACAATGTAATTGTCTCATTCTCAGATATAATATGACCCCCACTTTTTCAAACCTAATTTCCAGACAAAAATATTATCTTTGGACCAATATGGTCTATGCATCCATCAAACAGTATGTACTTCCATGAAAGATGCATGGGGGGTGCCAAATAAACCAAAAATGAGACTTTTTTTCCAATTACATTTCAAAGATTAGGGTTTCTGTTATACTCTGGAATTAGACTGTTATACTTGATACTTTTGTTAATAGAAGTTGACCAATTCTTCTTTATAAATATCCAGTAAGCCGAGTTTAACCTACAGGCTAAATGTTTTGCTGCCAAGGAGAAATAAATTCCTAATAAGTGAAAAGACCTCTTTACTGCAGAAATGGACCAGTGAGAGTCAAGAAATACAGTATCACATAGTGTCATGTTAGAAAATAGCCTGAGCACATAGCAAGTACACCAGTATCCAGAAACAAGGTGTTGTCTTATAATTGGGAAGTCAGTAAATTAGTTTGGGGAATGAACTTTAAAAATCTTGTGTGTACTAAGTAATATGTATTTCTGTGGAATATGTGTACAATGTATGTCTTTTAGGCAGAATAATTCAAAATGACACATTCAGTTTGGGTATCTATCTGCTATAAAAATAGTAATAGTCTGTGTTTCTAATTTGATTTACATTAACTGATGACAAACCAACTGTAATAGAACTTGGCTGCACTTTAGATTTAAATTTGCACTCACTGTAAAATATATAATATAAAAATATGTTACAAATTAATCAGTTTCATAATCAGAATTAGCAAATTCTCAAAGCAGGGATCTTTTCTTTCTGCCTTTAAAGAACATACAAGACAACAAATTAGTGATGAATGAAAATATTTATTATTGCTAAATGTCTATAAGCAACTAAATAAAGGAAGCAATAAACACAGTAAAAAGATTAGAAACAAACAGATGAATAAAGCTAATCTTTGTATGACAACATGAGTTTGACAATAGTGAATGAAGTTTGTAATTCAGAATTACCAAAGAAGGTGGAACTCTCTCTAAGACTTGTAATTAATAATTCAGAGCACTCTCCGGCATCAACTTTCATCACAGACAGTGGACGTAAAATATAGCCTACTTTGCAGCCTTGGGTCGGAGCTAACCCCTTTCGGTTGCATCCGAAGTTGCGCAGTGCTGACTCCAATGTCAACTCCCCAGCAATGCGGTAATCCCTGAGATGCAGTGGTTGTCAAGCAACGAGTGTCTACAAGTGGGGCTGCTCAGGTGACGGCCTTGCTCCAGTGGATGGAGTGGAGTTTAGGAATTTAATTAAAAAAATACTATCAAAACAAGTCTTACTAAAAAGTGCCAAGGAAATCTCTCCAAGTGTAGGGTGTGGCTTTTTTTTCAACTGGATTTTCGCAACCAAGGTGTAACGTTCCTCCAGTGAGTGTCCACTTCTTCATTTGAAGAGACAGAAAGGAGGAGCTGTTTTTGACCTTTTCTTACTATAGCGAGATTAAATTAATTGAAGATCACAAACTTTAGCTTTTCACTATGGTCAATCAACAGTGATTTTAAACATAAGCATATGGTGATAATCACAATAATCACAGTGCGGTAGAACAAGACTAGTTAACTATCAAAATTATCAGTACTTTATACTGTTAATAGCTGAGCAAGGGTTAAACATTAACTAATTTGATTAACAATGTAATAAAGTCTTAATATCTAGTATAATATATATATATATATATATATATATATATATATATATATATATATATGTATGTATGTATATTCAAAGCCACCAAAATCAGAGATCTGCAATGTATTACAGGATACACAGCGCTGCAAGGGCAAAACTATCTGTGGTCACTGGGTGGCAGTAATGTCACATGGTAACATTTCATCTTATTTTATATTTTATAACTTGATCATTTTATATCGTAAAAAAAAAGGAAAGTTTGACTAAATTTCATAAAAACATTTGAGTAATATTAACTGGATTGCTGAATAGTTAAACAACTGATTCATGTTAATTTCAGACTTATACTTTAAACCAGGAAAAAGTCAGTGGAATTTCATACGGGAATATTTCTTAAAATTTATCACAGCCTTTGCTGAGGTTCTTATCAGAGACCATTCTGGGTGTTACATGTGTGTGTGTATGTGTATATGTGCATTATAGGAATGGCGGGAGGGGGGGCATATCAGATCACTATGTCTTGCCCCTCTGTTCCATGGCCCTTTATCCAGTTTTATACTTTTCTACAGCTGGATGACCAGAAGGGTGATAATGAAAATCCACATCCTGTTGTTAATTGTATTATCAGATCAAAACACCAGCCTCTCCAGGTTGGGGATGGGTAGTGCCTCCTGGCAAGTGTTAATTTTTGTCACTTTTTTTGTGAAAGGGAAAGTGGAAAGTCTGGGGAGTCTTCAACAAAAGTTTATTCGAACCCTTTATCTCTCAGTGGGACGCAAACAGGGGAAAAACAAGCCGTCACTCCATGTGAGGTGAGGAGGCCAGTTGGTAAATCCTGAGGTGTCTGAGGTGAACTTTCATTCACCCACCGTTGATTTCCTAGTGGAATTAACAAAAGGTGATGTGTCCTCACTACACGAGATTAATACTAAATGAAAAACTTTGTATACACACTGAAAAACAGTACAACAGAGACCACACTGCAGTTAAATTTCCATTACTGCTGTAGGGGATATGCAATGTGTGGAAACACTAGCATTTAGTCCTAATTGATATAAAGTAAACTAAAGAAACATTTTTAGAATAAACATGGACTGTGTATTGTCAGAGGATAGTGGAGGAGTATAGTGTTTTATATTAAATACTACAGCAGTAAATCTGGCTGCTCAGCTTTATGTGTACTGTTATTTGCTATGATTTGATTTTGTAGATAAAACATGAAATTAATAATGTGGAGAACTGCAATATTTTGTATATGTACAGTACAGATTACACTTAGTATCCAGTTTGTTCGGTCCATTTAGCTAAAACTAATGGAACAGCCCTCCAATAAATTCTACCTTCATGAAGGGTCTAATGATCAGGTTTGTGTTGATTCAACTTCATGGTCATCTTGAAGGTTGCAGTTTGTAATGATGCACAAGTGCAATGCGCCACACCTGAACTCAGGGTTTTGCCCATGTAAGTACCTGTACTTCTAATTGTCTTCACCATTGTCAGTTTCAAGGAGTGTGCTCCATGACAAGAAACACATCTCTCCAAGGGGAACATTTGACTGAATGCTGTTAAATGTGATGTTTAACATGACTGCTGCCTTTTAAGTACTGTGTTCAAAACAAGGCAAGAAAACCCCATCTGAAAATGATACATGGTATATTGTTTACCCAACTAATACTGCCATCAAAAACATTCATTTTAAAACCCAGATAAGAGTATAAATGTGTACATGTTGTCAATTTTATCATGAAAATTCTATATACTGTAACTAAGTGTAAATTTGATGCAACAACTCCCAATTTTTTCCTTCTTTAAACATGACTTAATTTTTTTCCCCAAAAGTATTAATATTAAACAACAACAAAAAAAGCCTCTCCCCAGTTGAAATCACTACTGGACCTCTTTTTTCTCTAATATCACTTACAGAATTTGCCCTTCTTACACTTAAGCAAGAATTTTTGTCTTTTTTCTCCTTTTTGTTATTTTTATTATTATTTCTTAAACTTATAAGTTACTTAAAATACTCAATACAGTATATGAATTTTCTTTTACATGTCATTGTTAATGTGTTGACATTGATAAAGTACTATGGGAAAAAAATTTGTTCTTTCAGCAAATACCCAAAAAAAAACATATACAAGTGACAAAACCCTCAAGCAGCCATAGGAATTATGAGTCTTGGAAAGAAGTGTGAAGGCTTCAGATTGATGAGGTCGGGATTGGTCAATAAATTGTTGTTCTTCGACACAGAATCCTGGATCCTACCAACATTCAAGTTAGTAAGTTTGTTCGTTTTTTTAAGGTTATCTTTCAGTATTTTAGCCTGTGACATATGTTAGGAAATGAGGGGAAAGAGAGATGGGGGATGACATATTAAACATGTCCTGGTTTCAGAGTACTGGACATGGTTTGAGGATGAGGAGATGGATAATTTTTTATTTTGTAATCTACTGTCCCTTTTTGTTTTCTCAGCTGTTTCCCATCCTCAATTGTACACAAATAATTTTTTTAAATTTAATTTTGTATTGTGTTAAAACAGTCGAGTCGACTACGAGTTACATAACTTGACAAATGTCAAGATATGTAACTCGTAAAACACAATGCACCTATAAATGCAGAGAGAGTTGTATCTGTTAATCTGTATCTGTGCATCTGATTTATAACTCGTACACCATAATTTGTACGTCAACTTTTGAAATGTACTTGTGAATCTCAATTTGTTCGTGGGATCCTTTTGAGAATGTTCTACCGTGCCGTTTTGTGTCAAACTAAATTCAATGGCGGAGGACAAAGCACATTCCAGTAGATGGCAGTAATGCAACATTTATGGATGCTGTTAAGCTATTTATTTCTTTTCTGTCTGTATATGTATATATTTCTTGAATTCTCTACATAAGGTATCTTTTGGAAGTATTTTTTATCCCCTTTGTGATCTACAGTTTATCCGTACAATTTTGCTTTCTGATGTACTGTTTTATGGAAAGTTTTTGTCATACAATGATCTAAATATTTTTAGAAATCTTTCATAGGCTTTGTCAGTATCTTCTTCATCATACACTCTTCCAGTTTTGTGTTAATGATTCATCTCAGGCTTATTTGAGACTGTGGGGAAGTTGAGCCACCCAAATTTGTCATGACAGAAGTACTATTTTACTGTAATTTTACTGTAATTCTACACTCTATTCTTTCATTTTTTTCACCGAAATGATGTGACATTTTGAATTTTAGACCAAAAACCATCATGGCATGCTTCTTCATGCTACAGACAGACAGGGCTTCAACTCCTCATGTGGATTCGGACTGAGCAGTGGGAGAGGACAGGACGGGAAGTCCATATGTCAGTTGGAATAGGACATGAAGATCATTGGGATGACTTTAAAGCGACACATGGACTGATGCTGAAAAGTGGAGTAAGTTTTATGTATTTGACACCTTCCTAGTGGGAGATAGCATATATTTGTGGACATTTCAACATAGACCTATCAAATCCTAACAAGCACAAAATGACTGACGAATTAATTGATGCAATGTATAATGAGTTTATATCAAGTGATCAGTCGACCAAGCAGAAAAACATCACACTGTGCCAGTCTATTAGATAATATATTAACAAATACGGAAGACAACACAGTAAGTTGGCTATTAATTAATGGCATCAGTGACCATTTGCCAGTTTTTATGATCTATGACTGTGATTGTGGGTTTTATTATTAAAATACAGGTGAGTAGGGGAGAGCGGGGTGAGTTGAACCAGTTTTTACTTGAGCATTCTTTAAAGTGAGGGCATGACAGGAATGTTTCCAACCAAATATGTACATATATTTCAGGAAGTTGTGCCTCCCTGGTAATAATCACTTTTGATCTAAAATAAAGTTTTCAAAACTTGCCCCTGATAAGGGGTAAATTGAGTCATTGATTATGTTGAAGTAAAAATGCACATTTTCACATCATATAATGCTATATCAAAGCAAGGCAAATTCAATACCAAATGACCTTATTTAAGCATAAAGTTTACAACTTCAAAGGCAAATTTTCTTCGACAAGAAGAAATTCAAGTACAAAATGAAGAAAAAAATCAAAATACAGGGGAATATGAACTTCTTTCCCCTTCTGCTGCTTTTTGCAGTTTGGGTAGTTTTTTAAAATTAAAATGGTTCATCTTTCTCTTTGAATGTGAAGGTGGGTTTTCCATCCACAGAATTCCCTCGACTTTTCCTCAGAAGCTTTGCACTGATGTTGACATCCTAAACTTTCCCCACCAATCTAATGTAATTATATGATTTGTTTTTTACCCCCAAAGTTCACTACAACAAAGTCACCAGCAGACAGATTCTTTTCCCAGTCATCATCACTCGGGTCATCTTCTGAACTATTGTAGTTGTTTCGTTAAATGTTTGTCACTTTCTTCTGAGCTACTGTTAGATGACAGTTTTCCTCTTGGTTTTGGTTTGTTTTGACACTTTCAGAGCCTTTTTCTTCCCTTTTCAGTCTTTTTCTTCTCTTTGTCATTCTTTTTATTTTCTCTGGCATTGTGTGCCTTTTCCAGCTCCAGCTTTTCTGGTGTGTCGGTCAAGATTTTTGTTGTTGCTTTATTCCTTTTCATTCTAGGCTTGGTTGTTTCGATTAGGGAAGGGAAGCACGTCTCCTGGGGACAAGTACCACAAATAGGAGATTCAGTAGCATTACTTAGTGTTCAGGATTCATGATTCTGTTCAAATGGTTCAGGCAAAGTCACAGGTGGCTCCTCTGGGTCTGGAACTGCTGATGAGCAATCAGGACCCATGGCACCAGTTGATGGTACAGGATGTTCATTGATGTCATTGCTGACATGAATGCTTCCCTCACAAGTCCTGGAATTTCATATATTGTTGCAGTTTTACCAGGGTTTGTATGCATCCAACCATCCATTGCTCTATTGTACTAGATTTTCAGTGGTCCATAGACTGTTTTCTCTAAGGGTAAGCAATGGGAGGTGTGAGGTGGCAGAGTGAGCATGACAACACCATTTTCCTTTGCAGTGTTCATAGCCTTCATTGAAATGTGAAATGTGTGATAATCAGGAATCAACAGAACTGGGTGATCAATGGAGCAGTTTGTGTGATATATGAAGTGCTCCAGGAACGTAACAAAGGCTTCTTCATTCATCCATCCAGATTTTGTTGCATGACCTATGGATCCTGCTGGTGATGAAGTGGTCTGGTGACAAGCTCCCCTCTCTCAGCAGATGTAACCAAACCCACTTGCTTCATCCCCATCTATGTTACAATCCGCTTTGGTGTCTGCACCATTGTAACACCAGTTTCCTCCATGTTATAGATCATATGTGGAGGGAAGCTATACCTAAAATGAGGTTTCATATCAAAGAACTCCCCCACATTGTGCCTATCAAAGGCAGTGGCTCTCCGGAAGAGGCTGCTTCAGGAGTCCCGCATGACAGAACCAGTCACATTATAGAAAAGGTTAAAAGGTGACTATTCTATATGATCATCTTTTTGAATATCCTTTATTGAACCATTTTCAGTATGTTTACCAGTTTAAATAGAAGCTATAATCTCTAAATAAATGTCCAATTTGGAACTTTTTTTTCCCCCACTGGCGTAGCTTTTTTTAAACATTAGTCACTAAAACATAGTGGGCGTTTTGTGGGGGCTTCTCTATATGCTAGACGCAAGCTGATGGTGGGTATTTCCTGGTTATATAATTTTTAATATTCCCTATTTTTTATAAACGCACACTTGACTAACCTGCTTTTCCCTCACAGATCCAGCTTGCAGGGACATCAAATGCCTGTTATTGACATTTCATGGTACTTAGATAATAACTGATAATGATTGGCACTTAGACCATGAAACATTACAATATACAAATACATAGATACAAATCACTCTGCACTAATTTGTGCATTGTGTTTTATGGGTTGCATAAACTGACATTTGTTTGTGAATAGTATTGAGACTGTTTTAACACCATACATATGAAAGCCAATTAAAATTTGTCACAGAAATTAATTAAAATGGACACTGTTAAAGACAAAATATGAGCATCTGCAGCATATAGAGAACCACCACACACTTCCTTTTTACATCACATAGAGTCCATTTGCACACTCACTACTAATGGCAGGTCTTCTCAGTTTGTCAATGTTAAAGAGACAATTAACTCATTACTTTATAAGATTAGATTATGCAATTTCTGAAAAAACTGCATTGGGATTGCTGGCTTCTGTAAAAGTTGATGCTAAACTGTGTTGCTGGCTTGAATTTGTATGAAGAAGCAGTTGAAGTAGTATTAAGAGTTGGAAAAATTGGAATGGTATGAAGGATGCAAACTGTAATATAAGCTTTATAAGAAGTTTAAATGTGAGTCATATTGTGTCAGTGACATAAAGTACACACAAAAATTTCTCAGAATTTCTGAAAAAGAACCCAGATGATATCAAATGAAATGCATTGTTTTGAAAACTTGAGACTGAAATGTAAAACTGGAGCTGGGGGCTGAAATTAGCTGAAGAAGCTGAGAGCTGAAACATGTTGCTGAAACAGCTGAAAGGCAAATGATATACTGCCAAAGCTGGAAGTAGAATTGCATCCTGGTGCAACTGAAGTTTCCAATTTTTTTGAATTGAAAGAAATAGGTCTCAGTCGTGTTTGTGTTTCAGCAAGTGTCCGGCTGAGTGTTTAGAAACTGCCTAAGGGGCATAGAGCTTCTCAGTAAGCTCTTCTTACCTAGTTGAGACTCTTTTTTTGAAGGTAAATCCACACAGTGGAGGTGGATGTTTGTGTGCGTGTGTGTTTGTGTGTGTTTGTATGTGAAAGTCTATGATACACCTACAGCCATCAATAGTTGCCATTCCACTGCCTGGGGTGGTAGTAGGGCTATCAATGCCACAAAAACTATTACCCATAGTCGTTCAGGTACTCCAGATGAGTGCTACCATTACATTTGGCGTCTGGCTGCCATGTAGTGCTCCCTCACATCCACTTGTACGAATACCGAGAATCTGACAGCTAATTATCCTGCATATGCACCAAACAGCGGGCACACTCAAAATCAAACAAAAAAGAACAAAGTCAGGAAACTTGAGGTGTTTCTCTATTTATGCAAGAGGCTTCATCATTACTGCTGACTGGTCCTGGACATTTTAAACTCTACTGTGCACACCTAGAGTCCCTGAGCATTAGCTTCCTTGTGCCTAAATGTACTACAATAAACTACAAAAACATTTTTAAGGTGGTTCAAAGGCATATCCACGCAGAAGCTGTAGTGTGGCTTTAGACCAGCATAAATAGTTTTTTTTGTTTGTTTGTTTTTTTGGCCACTTGTGGGCAGTAAAAACATCTGTGAACACAGCACTGTCATTATCACCTTTAAAAGCAGTTACAGTGAGCATGTTAATGCCAGGATGTTCAAGTGTTATTTCCCATGGTATAGTGGGAATTTAAATACACGGTAATTACATTAAAATGTAAAACAATTATTAACACTAACCGGCTTTAAAAGTTGTGTAACTTACTGCAGAAGTGAGTCTCTCCAAAGTCTACATGCTGCAGGAGTAATATCTACAGGCTAACAGGCCATCAAGTACTGAGTGTACTATCTGACTCTGGTACATGAACGATTCCAGCGAGCCCCAAAGCTCCAGGTCAGTCTCTTCATCGTACGGGCTGCACTTCCTTAAAGGAAGTGCCGAGGGCAGTTAGTCTATATGAGAACTGGTATCAAATTGAGTATAGATTTATACGGCTTTCTAGTACTGAATGATGTGAGCAGTGACCCGCAGACAGCTCAGAGAGGAAACGTGTTAGTCCCCTACCACACTCCTTAGAATTAAACTTTGTTACACTGTATTCAGGTGAGTTTGTAATTCTGTTTAAGGTTGTGTTCCTTTCCTTTACTCTATATGGCTGGAAGTTAGTTTAATAACAAAGAAAAGGCAAGTAGACGAGAGAAGGAGAAAACATTTGTAAGTGTTGGATTTAGAGTGCGGGCAGAAGGCTATTTCCTGGAGGCAGTACGTACCAGTATGTATCGAACGGCATACGGCAGCACATCCATCAGAAACGGAACAACATGATTATTGTTAGTCCACCTGATGAATGTTAGTCCAATATTCATTCTCTTTTAGCTCTGTTTTGGTTGCAACAACTCCTGAGAAAATGATCTGGCTCTCTAAATGTTCATCAGCTAGTCTACAACTGTGTCTGTCTGCTTTTTGCTGCTGAGCAGAGGACAGTTCGCTTACCTGAGCTTTGTACAGTATTGGTGAAAATGTACTCTGGGGTTGTCACTATGAACAACACCTTTCACATCAGTCACCGTTATTTGATGCATTGATAATTTCAAAATACTGTAGTTACATAATAGCCTTCCTGCAGTTAGTAACCTTAAACTGTGGTAGGTGGCTAAGAGACCATAGAGACCATATTGGAGACTGAAAGTCTCCAATATCAAAAGTCACCAGAGGGAAACTTTTCTGATGTAATCAACCTGAACAAATTAAACTAAAACTATGGCTGGATACAAGTAGAGATGAGAAGAGACAGGACAAGAAAATGTGAAATTATGTTTTTTGTTAACTGATGGGAAATGGCTATTCTATAACATGCACTTCAAAATGCGCATAGATATCTTGTGAAATCATTCACACACACAAATAATATATACAGGATACAGATGGAGTGATGCAGCAACGTTAAGCAAAAAAGGTATGAGAAATTCAGCTGAAAATGAAGGAATGAAGCAAGTCCCCTTCGTGAAAAGCTCCCACCTTCAGTGAGTCTGTCCACAGGCCTGAAATGACAACCCAACCTGTTCAGTCACCATTCAGCCCAGTGTCTGGTGTAAAGAGGCACAATGCAGCGGTGAGGCTCCTCAGTGTCCTTCATGCCGGCAGAGGACTGTGATTCAGAGCTTTTATACAGCAAATAAAGTTTTCATGTTCACAGTATTCCTGTCAGCCCCCCACCCCTCCAGCCTCGGATGCTTCCTGGAAGTCAGCTATTTTTCTGCCAGCCTCCTTTGATACTACCAAACAATGTGAGGAGTAAATTCAACTTATCAGTGCATCATGGTGGAAAAGAAATCAAAATGTCACAAGGAGTTTTCAAGGCTGTTTCCATCCCGGCGACCAGTCTCTGTTTCTCTCCTGCTTATGTATCCTCAGACAGTGTGATAGCAGAGTGATGAGCCAATAATGTCCCCCTCTCATCACTCACTCCCCCCTCCCTATACCATCCTGACTGCACCTTCTGATCAACTTCTGCTGGTCAAAGGTCAGTTTGCCTCTGTACAATCTGTGTTGCTTGGCAACATTTGTACAATGCATTCTAATTAATCTGAGCTGATTTAGATTTAAATGTCAGAAATATTTTATTACCTCTGCCTCCCAATAATCACACTCAAATTATCCTAAAATTTCCCTCCCATGTTTTGTTAAATCAAACTGAAGTATGCATGCTCATTTTGACTATGACAGAAATATGATTTTGCACCATCATTGTGCACTCCACTCACTAATGAACCTAATTTATGGAGCCCAATTAAGTTCATTTGGATCTGCTTACTGTTTGCCAGAACTGATTTATTCTCATTAAAGTCTGTGACGTCAGGCCATTTGCTGGAGAGGATTATAATTAATCTCCAATTATGACAACAATGCTTGTTATTATTTTTTAAGTGCATGTAAATACCTACTTTTAAATGTATAACAAGGAAAATATTCTAGAGCAATAATAATTACAATAATAAAAATAGTTTGAAACCACAGAGGGATAACAACATCAAAGAAAATATATTAAAAGCAACTGAATAATTTAAAAAATAATCCTTAAAATAATTACTTTTTAAAAGTGATTTTGCTGCCAAGCCTAATCTGTTAAAGATTGTCATTCCATAGTCTACGGCAAAAATATCCTTTTATCCACTTTAGATCTAACTAGGAGAAAGTTTAATATTGGCTTTTCAAGGGAGCTAGTGGACATAGAGGCTTATATTCGAAGAAATGTGCCAGCATTTGTAAGTTCATGCAATTGGGATTTCATTATATCAGACGTGGGATGATGGCAAAGTTTCCCCCTCCGGAGAAATTTGACTTCAGCCACCGTTCTGCCACAACTTTTAAAAATGACACTGGATCAGACATTAGTTATATTTCTGTGCACACCTACAACACTCATGACAAAACAACACCTTACATATACTAAGGCTGTTTTAGACTGCCCAGGAAGTAGACTGTGAAGCACCTAGAAACTGCAAAACTCAACCTAATACAAAGGGACCATTTTCATGTTCACATTACTCAAAGCCTGTTGTTTAATGATCTCTTAGGCAGGGAAGCTTCAGTAGCCATGGGCCTAATGTGCCTATTGAATTTGCTGGCTCTTTGAAAACAACACCTGTGAAAATAAAACTGAAAGAAGGTGCAGTGACATATTCTGTCACAACTTCAAAGAGATTGTTAGCACTCTGGACAGAAAGGTGAAATTGAGGAAATCACAGAGCGATACTGCCTGTACCAAGTGGCGCCTTAATGCACGGGTTTGCATGGACTTGAGCCCTGGGCCTCAAACCAACCAGGGGCCTCAGAAAACATGAGCTTAGTTTTTTCTTACTTTGTCTCATGAGGCCCCTGGTATGTTCAATGCCCGACCACGACCCGACAGGCTTGTCACCTTCATATAAAATGCTCTACCGCACATATACAGGAGAGAAGGTACTAACCATGCACATAACTTAAGGTGCAAAATGCATTCTTTCCAACAGCAAAGTTTAAAGTACTCAAAACATTGTAGAAACAGAACAGAACAGTAACAGTAATGACCAGGGCCAAATCAGCAGCTGTGGCAGAGAAGAAGCTGCTGATTTAATGCACCACTCGGTAACCACGGCAAGTGTCCCAAATCAAACACACCTGCCATGTTGCATTACCAACAGGTGCATGCTGAGTCTGGCTAAACCCTAAATGCTAAAATACTGATGGTGGATCCTTCAGCTGTGACTACTATGTTCGCATCTACCTCAGTGAGGTTTGCACCACCTTTCTGCGGTTTTTGATACCTCTGTTGCTGCAGGGCTCATTCAGCTCAGTGTTTGAAAACTTTGAGGAGTGCAGTGAGACCAAAGAGGCTGAGTGGACTGGTCATATTTTGCATTCAGAATGAAATAACAGAGAGGTTGGATTTAGAGAAGATTGTGAAAGACCTTTGGTGCATAAGATTCACAGAGTGACGTTTGGACAGATGAGTGCAACAATTGACTGACTGTGAGGACAGGAGAGCATAACTACTTTGTTGCCTTGAAGCGTAGCGTTTAACTGTGTTTGTCAGCTGCAGCCACTGTCAAGTTTATGTTGGTATACATCTCTGCATTTTCTGCTGCTTTGTTCAGTTGGTAATTCTATAAGAAGTGGCAGGCTATTTGATTTTTGTAGCTTAATATTGGTCCCACCGTGGTGTCCATAGACTTGTAATTATCAGTTGTATGCACAGGCCGCAAGGTGCCTGACTGGAATTTATTGGTTGCTTTCAGTGCGGTTCTTACCTGGGAAAATCTTATATGCATTGGAATACCAATACATGTATGCCTGGTACCCTAAAGATGCCCTTTACTTTAATAGTTTGATCTTATATAATTATTATTATCACCATATAACATTTTTTTACCCCTCCCCTTCCCCCTTTTAAAATATTCACGCAGTAACATTTACTCAGAGTACATTTTAACTGACTTACTTTGTACTTTTGTCTGAGTAAATTTTTACGTAAGTAATTTTACTTCCACCTGCGTAAAATATCTTTTAAGCAACACTACTTTACCTTGAGTACAATTTTCCAGTACTCTTTCCACCTACTGATCATGTGCCAAGTAATATCTGTGAATATTTAAAACACATTTTAACTTAAATTTCTGTCCATAAACACATTACAGAAGAGCATGCTGGGAAGTTCAGCCCATCCACCTGCCCCTAACCCACTAAAATATTCTAAATTATAATATTACATATTTGCATGGTTTGCACCACCGCCACAAACAATATTGGGCCAGGAAAGTCAAAGAGGTTTCCCGTGAATAGTTATTATCAGTGCATTGTAGTGTAAAACAAAATATATCTGCGTTTTGTAATTCATCAAATCCCCAATCCGGTAGCACTTATGTTGTTGCAGCTTGGAGAAAGCTGTGTAGCACAGTCCTGACAGTAGCGTTGCTGATGCTGTCAACACAGTGAGCATAAATTGATAAAGCCCTTCTCAGCATTTTGTGGAATGGCTTTCTTCTGTAGTTCCATTTTTGCGCAGGGCTGCAAAACGTCCGTGGACCCAGGGCCTTCAGTAATGTTAAGGCGCCCCTGCCTTAACCGGGGAAAAAAAAAAATCTGGGCGAGTCAGGGTAAAATACATTCTGCCCACACTAGATGACACCCTTCCCAAACTGGGAGGTTCGAAGATGTTTTCACTGCCAATTAGGCAGGGAAAGCACTAAACTCACAACATTCATGACACCATTCAGGAGGTGTTTCATCAACTACCTTCCGTTTGGCATCACAAGTGCGCCGATGATCTTTCAGAGAAATTAACAATCTCCTCAAAGACCATAAGAGTACAGCTGCATTGATGGACCACATCATGATACATGAGACTCCTGAGGTGCATGAGCAACATCTTCAGAGGGTCCTGCATGGAAAGGTTGTAGTGTTTGTTTTTCAAGAGGACACTGCTTAGTTTACAGTAAGCACACCCATTTAGGATTCCTTCAGTGTTAATCGTACAGGAGGTGTTATGTTCACAAACGATCCGATTCTTTTCAACGGCTCTGTGGTATGAACAGAGGGAACTGAGTTGTATTTGAGAGCCATTCCTTTTGTCCTTGTGCCCAAATTTGGACTACCTGCCCTAGTTGCTTGGTTCTTGTCGCCAAGACTACCGTTACTGTGGCGCCTTGCCCTTACCGGGGCATCTGTTGTAACCCTCTTGTCATCACCCCGCCCTTCATTAAATGGTGGTCGCGGTATCATTAAAATAACTGTCATTTTTGCCTGAGCCAAAGGTCAAATTACCACTTCCCCTTTATATGAACAGTGAGAACCAACTGGTGACAAGAGAGAGACGTGTTTGGAAAAAAAAAAAAGCAAACTCAAAAACGGCAGCAGCATTTCAGTCAGTTAGTCAGTCAGTCAGGCAGCGACAGACATTCGTGTGTATAGGGCTGGGTCTGCTGTTCCTGTTCTGTTATAAGTCTTAACTTTTAATTTAAATTTAAATCTTCTCCAGAATGTAACATTATCACAATACATAACATGTGTGAATGCAGAGTTGGTCATGGCTTGATTGTCTCACATAGAAAGAAATTAGTTGAGTCAGGCCCTCTCTTACATGGTCTCAACAAAATAGGAATACTCTGTTTTATCATATTGCACAGTATCTCTTTAATTTTGGATTCCACCTGAATGTCCAAGTACTCAATAAAATCCTATCTTTCATATGGACAAACACTTCTGAAGATGAAGAGGTGTTCCCCTGTATGTCACAGCAGGATGGCTGCCGACCAAACTCAGAGGAGAAGCAGTCAGCGAAGCAAGAGTGTGTTAATTGAACACAATCAGGAGAGGTGAAAGTTTGAAAAAGTTCCAATAGGTTCATAGTAATGAAATTATTAGTTATTGTTTGTTGTTGTTTGCAAACAAGTACGTATTTTTTATACAAAAGGATTTAAAACAAAACTTGCTTTTCACTGAGGCACACTTCGGAATGTGTCCTTTCGGTATGTAGCTCATCATTTTCTAAAATAAGATGATATGTTACTCCAGCAAGACTAAAGGAACAAAGCTTAATCTGAATTCAATCACTTGACATCTCTTGAATGATATTTGTGCAACAACACATCAGAGAGAAACATGCATGAGAATGAGCAGCGTCATTGAGGGAACCTCGGGGCTGACTGGTCTCGATAATGTAGTAAGCGCATGCTACACTCTTCTTTGCTTGTCATACGTCCTCAGTCTGAAGTATCCATCCAGACTTTTCAAACTCCAGAGACTTAAAACAGGCTAGAACTAACCAACACAAGCCTGGCTTAGATAATCAAACATGGTTGTTGGCCGGACACAGCTTGTGCAGCGCACTTTTTACTGCGTGCTCCCATATATGGATTCATACTGTGTGTTCCAGTGTGTGGGCTATAGCGTGGAGCTTGATTTTTTCTTTTAATTTTTTGAGGAATTCTTTTTGAAGATCATGGTTTAAAGAACTGTGTTTGTGAATGAGACATTTTTTAAATTTTTACATTTTCAAAAGATGACAAATCTTTTCAAAGATTTGTCATTTTGGAAACTTTGATTACTGGCAACTTTCTTGGGACATTCAGCACTTGTTAATAGTGTGTAGTGTCTGTGATGTGAAGGTTTTTAAGTAAGATGTATCTATTCTGAATAAACAGCTATTTGCTATTTTGGAAACTGATTTTAAACACATTACAGGGGCCATTTGTAATTATTTGGGGGTCATTTTTAGGTCATTTTCTTCTATTGTCTCGCCAATTGCATTCCTCTGATTTGGTTTACAATGTTTACATGTTCAAGTTTAAACCATGTTTAAATCGACTCTCCTGAGTTACAGGAAGTTAGTGATACTAACAAGAAGTACTTTATGTATTTGGTTAATAAACATAAATGATTGAATGTTAATATTGTGTTTGTTTTTCAAATTGTATTACATTATACTTCTAAAATATGAACTGTGTTAGTGGTCACCAATTATTTGATTTAGATTTTAATGGAATATACACAAAAGGAAATGTAAAAAATTGACAATTAAAAATTGATTACAATTGATACAACTCAATTCTCTTGAATTTTATTCAGTTTAATCACATCACATGCAATCCTTATGCTGACTTTAATAAAACTGGTAAAACTTATTTTCTTCGCATTTTCATGTAGGCTCATTTCAACTGAAACAACTAGTTCAACTAACAAGTTCACTTAACTCACAAAAAATTCTAAATTGCTAAATTGAATATTACCTCAATTTTTTTGCAACATTTCTTTTGGTTCAGGTGTCAGTACAATAAAACAAAAATAAGAAAATTAAAAAAAAAAAACGAGTAATTAACTGGAGAATTGAAAAAAGCAATACAGTACAATGTATGCACACAAATTACACAAAAACACAAAAACAAATTTATACATCTGTATTTACTGCTGAAGTAATGTTAAATGTGTTAAATACACAGAGATCCCAGAGATGTAAAGAGATAATACAATGCAGTCAGTGGTTCAAACAAAATCTACATAGTGCAAACATTCATTTCATGCATATATCATGGTCTTCCTCAGCTGAGAAACATTTAATCCAGTGAGAGCAGGGTTACCAGAATTAGGCTACTCTTGAAGTGTTGCAGCGGGTTGAATTTTTGTCCGCTGATCATGTGTCATTTATGATAATACACTGTATCTAATTACACAAAGCCATTTTAGGACCTAGATGAAAGAACTGCTTAGGAAAAACTGCCTTTAATGCTGACACGATAAACATTTATGTTGCTACTTTGTCGATATTACAACGCATTTGGCAATGATAGCAATGCTATTGGAGTTTAAAAGCAATCACTATAGTTTGGCAGAGGCATGCTCTGAGTTTTTGTATTGGCCTGGTTTAAGGGCTGGTTTTGATTGGCCATTGTGCTGGCAACCCTGACTGAGAGAGACTGAGTGGCTCTAGAAAAAGAGAGTAAGTTGACCTTGAGTTTTTTTGTTTCTTTTTACATCAAAGTAACCCCAATTTAACTGACATACTGTACAGCAAACCAGAGGTAGGTATAGTGTTTCAACATAGGAGCACTGGTTAATTTCTGAGTCTCTGTGCAAAATATAATAAAGCTGCCACCTGTAGCATGAGTGAACTGTGCTTACTGAGTAATTGAAGGCAACAGTACACATATACAATGCACAGAGAAAGGGAGGTGGGGGTCAATAGTGGCCAGCAGCTTATTTTAGCCCCAGAACCCCCTAGCAGTTTACTTTTTAATTTTACACTGGCTCACACTCAGTGTCTTACCTGCTCTGACCACTGACTTAAGCTCCTGAAACACCAACTCACCTTTCAAATATCTGTAGGCAATAGACATACAGAGGTTGAACTTGGCATACAGTATGTACCTGAAGGTCCTCATAAAAATACCACGGTGATAGACTGTGCCAGGAAGGAAGAAAACAGTGATATTATTTCAACAAAGCTCCGTTCTGTAGTATTTATTTTATTTATTTATTTTTGACAGTAGGTGAGCTAAAGTTACCTCATAGTGAACGATCAAGCCTTTTTATCATCTCATTTTGAACCCCACGTGTCATCTGACTCTACAATAAAGTTATCAAGTTTTATGCTCGGCTACTCGATGTAATTTCTCCCATGATAACACTGACTTTTACAGTGGCAAAACAACAACACCCTGAGAGCAAAAGGAGGACACACCACCAGGGAAACACATTATTCACGGAATAAGCATTTTAATACACAATCAAAGTTGACTTAACAAGACCAACTTACTGAGTGCGTGGTGCCATGAAGGCTAATTCACTGAAATTTTGTAGGGATTGCAATCAAGCCATTTTGTTTTCAAGCATGTTTAGCCTCTAAAAAGTATGAATTACTTTTGATGAGAACATTATTAATAATAGAAATGATTAATGCTTCAAGCAGAATTGTCCTTGAATGGGCCCTCGCACTTTGAGCCTGTGTTGGGAGCGACAGCCACGGTGTTAATGCAGTATGACATGCCCCTGAATTTGCACAATCCTTGAATACAGAACTAACTAGTTAAATATCATTTATTGTGTCCACCAGCCCTTTTGCCCTCAGACTTGGCAAGCTGTTCTGGCTACATTTGAGGTGGAGTACATCAAAGCATAGAAACTGTCCTTTCCTGCACCCAGTAGATGTTGCTGTCACTTAAACTGAATATTGGCCTGTAGATGTCCTCAGGCCGGGACACTTATCACATATGAGAAGTTAAGGGCAGATTGGATGATGTATATTTGAGTTACAACAACTTCCTTTTACATGCAAAACATGGGAATTCAATGCCAAACAACACACACTGTTAAACTAAAGTTTAAAAGCTTAGCAATTTAGCATCACAAAGGTCCTTAGATTGCACTGACCCAATTAGAAGTCACTCTGGTTAATTCTCAAGGAGGACTTTGTTAAATTACAGTACCTGTAAATGGTAAAAAAAAATGCACTGAAATGGCACACTAAATTCAAAATGGTCAAATTCCTGTTTGTGAGATATTTGGAGGTGGAGCTACAACCATGGTGTTATTGTCATATATATGAAGAATCTGGCAGTGTTGCTGTACATCCAGGTACATATCAGGGTCTAAATCTGGGTGTGTGCTCTCCAGGGAATGAAAAACATGGGGAGAAATCTATTAAATTCAGCATTTCATAATATTGTTGCTTATATCTGTGAGGTAGTCATTAGAAAATGGCATGCAGTGATTGACATTAGCCTTGGTTTGAGATACTGATCAGTACCATGGAGGGTGGAGGCTTGTATATTCTTAGCTGCTTGTAACACAATATAAATGTCTGCTGCAGCCTAACGGGTTGGTTCCACAAAAACAATATTTTTCGGATTTAGAAAGGCATGCATATTTCATATGCACCAGCAGAGTATCAATCTCTGCCACATGGTATCAACAGTGGGGATACTGATTCAGTTTATTTTCTTGTCTCAGAAATGTACCATGGGTCTCATGTCTGTCACTGCTGCTGCCTCACGCTGTCATCTTTCTGTTGAATAAAAGAGTAGCCATGGATAATTCTATAAATTTTCCCCCAGCTTGTTTTTATTGCGGGTGATTTAGACCCGTGGCTTTACATTTCGCCCTACCGTACACACAGACACACACACCACCTGCATCCACACTCTGCAGACAGACACAGCTGGTTGTTGCTTGCTGTTCCTTGTCACTGTCAGCAGTAACATGAGCTCCCTGTAAAGTTTTGTTAACACAACATTCAGACACAGCGACATTGAGCTGCCAACGACATGCCAACTATGATGGAACAATGCATACACCCATAATGACACAGGAGCTGTCATCACCCCCACAGGGCTCCAATTCCATTCAGGACCCAATAACAGAGTCATTTTCTCCTGGCCATGCCTGTATTTATCTCATGTGGCTCGAACTGCACAAAGATTGCATGTACATTATTGTTTCCTTACTGTGTTGTATGTGTGTGGGGGTGCATGGTTGTGAAAAAAATAAATTGAAACACTCTGAAGACTAAAGAAGACTTTTTTTTCCTTCTGGCGCACTCTATCTAACCTGGAATAATCTGCAGTGTTTCATCACTTTTTCACCTATTCTCTTCTTCACTTACGTACTTAACACTGGGAGCTGCCTTCAGCAGTGCAGCTGGAGGCTAAAAATTGAGAAATTATTATTTATGATAAATATACACTCAGTTGGCAGTTTATTATGTCCATGTAATGTTGGAGGATGTAGTTAGTGCTGCTGTTGAGCTGTGTTGCATTAGACAGAGAGTTGTTTCTCTTATTGAGCCTACCTTCATTGAAATGAGTGGGTTGGACAAAACAATAGAAACACCTTGCAGTAAATTGAAATACAATTCAACAGCTACCCACAACTGCAGCCTCAAGAATGATCATACAGTTAAATCAACACCTTTCTAACACAGTTTCAACACAAACTGAACATTATAACCTTCATTAAGGAGGATTTAATGCAGGACTGTTGTATTAGACTGACTTAGTTTTACATGGGTGTACCTAATAAACTCCCAACTGGGTGTATTACTTTTTAAATTATTCTAGCTGTTTCAATTCAATTTACAACCATTTGAAACAAAAAAACAAAAAACAAACAACAAACAAAAAAAACAAAAAAAAAATCAAACCTTCAAAGCTGAGGATCTGAATTTCAACTGCTTAAATTATCAATTAAATGATTAATCAACAATTATTCATTAACCTTAGTAATATAGTCATGTCTCCTAGTTCACTGAAAAGTCCATTCTGAGTGTTTGTGAGCTAGAGGCCTCAAGTTTCCACATAACACTCATACTGGACCCTGATTGGCTCTAAACTAGTTATGATGTCATTAATCCTGAAAGTACACCGAGTTGTTTAACTGAGATTTAAGGTGAGCTCAGAGAAACTTCCCTCCTTGATGAATGTGAAAACAAATACAACATCACAGTGAAGGAACGATAAGAGTTTTGAGTGGAGGGGGACTTGAATGTTCAGGTGGCCGAATGAATGGTTTGGTAATCGAGATGCGTTTTGAGGATCTAAATGTTGTTACCTTTATTGTGAGAGGGTTGGTATACCTTAGATTAATGCCCTCCTCCCGATGCAAAAATGCAACTAAAACCACTGCCAAAAACATCTAGTAAACATGTCTTTTATTCCTTAAGATAAACACAGTGCATTTGCATTGATGCAGTAAGTGTAAAACTCCACAAGGGACCTTGAACTAAATCTGGTATTTGATAGGTTACCTAATATTGTTTAACTGACTCCTGCAAGTTAAGTTTTAGTCATGAGTATTTCTTTTCTGCCTGTTAGCATTCGGAACATTATTAATTCAAAGAGAAACTTCTTCTTTAAAGCTTAGTTATTATTGTGACATCATACTCTCCTTTGTGCCATGATTTGGAAAAAGGTCAAGATACAGCAGTGAAACTCAACTGTGAACTTGGTTGAGTTTCAACAACCAAAATTTGGAATGAATGTTTGGGAATTTGGAGTTTTTTTGGTCACTGTAGTGACTGCTTTTATTTCATAACATAAAACAGGCACAGTCTATTATTACTACTGGCTTTTTTTAATTTTAAAAATCCGATGTAGGGTAGCACTCCACTTTAATCTTTTATTCATACATTGTATGGACATTTTGGGCAGCTGCCATTCCTCAGCATGCTAACTGGCAATAGTTGTACAACCAAGCACGGGTAAGTTGTATAAAAAAATAAAACGCTACCATGTAGCCAATAAAAAGGCTCATATCTCGAATAACACTCACACCAAGAAGCAGTAGGACAATGAGAAGATTTTCATTCAAGCCAGATGGCATTAAAGTGCCCAATTAATGAATCCAAAAACACCAGCTTCTAAAAAAATTTTCACGATCACGCGCCCATGGGTGAACTGGAACAACCTCAGTGCCCAGAAAGATAAGCTCATTAACCGCATAATTATAAGCACTGAAATATCTGGCTACAAGGGATGTCTTATCGTGGTTCCTAATATCTATGTACACATTTTCGAATTTTTAGGTTATGTATTGTTTAACAACATAAATAAATCACAGGGATATTTAAGTAAATAAACAGACGTGGTATTACATGTGATTCTGCCTTCAATAAAAAGTTCCTGCCAATGGAAAGATTAATAAACTCATTCCTTCTGATCAGAAAGTTACACTGTACACAATTACGTACAAGGGCATGTTGGCCGAAAAATGTGTGGGTGTTACTGGCTAATCAGATTTAACTAAACAATCTGCATTTCCTGAAGAAAATGTGTGTTATTGCTGCCTCTGCTGCCGTTGCCTTATTTTCTGACATATTGAGCTAACGATTCCACAGTCTTATCATTTCACTTTTTTGCATTATTGATGCAGGATTGCAGCTCATGTGAACTTATTCTAAAAAAACATACAAAATAATTTTGTAATCAGCCACAAAGTGGTGCTATTGCACCAATTTTTGACTGTGTGAAGCGCTTCATCAGTGGCCAGCTGTCTGTCAACTTTCACTTCTGTAGCCTTTACAGTTTTTGAGATATTAGTGATATTATGCGCTCCTCATTTAAAAATTATAATTCATCAAATATAAGAAATATCAACAAGCTGTTTAAAAGCTCATGTGGCCTTGTCATGCTTGATACTTTAAAAGTTAAACCATGTTTCTAGCCATCATTATTTAGGAGTAGTAACAATTTGTGTTAAGCATTTTCTTTTTTTACTATAGCGCTCCCTAGAGGTGAAACTTCATGAAATTCAGCTGTCCTCTTCATGGTCTCAGTCTGTACCCTTGAGCCAACTTTTGGTTGAAATTGGATGAAACACTCAAGATTTATGGTAGGTTGAATTGATTTGACCACACCCCAAAAAGTTAATCGTGGAGACAAATTTGAATATATTTCTGCTATTGGCACATTAGTCCATTATATCTTGTTCCAGCAGTCAGCAAAATGTATCAACTGATAAATTGTTCACTTGTAGAACAAAATTAATTTTTGGTTTGAAACCCCTTTTATGATCAGGAGTTAACTAAGGGATATGTTGATGGGACACAGATGCATTTACAGCATATTTTGTGTACAGAGTCATCAACTGAATGTCTAAAATAACCTGAACAACTCTTCTTTAGTAGTGAAGGAATCCACTTGTCTAGAGGGTACAAAGGACAGACCCTGTAACAAAACTTCACATTGTGCATCACTTAACAGCTTCCTGTAGATGCTGATCACGTGATCTGGCTGTTGGCATGTGTGCTGACATCTGATTTGAATTCTTGCCTCTGAGGATTAAGCACCCATCAAAAAAGAAAAAGGGGTTTAGGTGCGTTGATTCATTATCCCTATTTTTAACTTTAACCAATCTAACATTTATCTCTGGCCATGTCTATAAATTTTTCTCCAGTCAAAAATCCTATTGAATTAATTTCTTTTACATACCATTCAAGAAGAGCAAGCTTAAAAGCAATGTTTTTCTGCCCACTCTGGCTGAAACTTTCAAGCCTGTTTCACCTCAGACCACGTCCAGGTTTACTGATAGGTGGGGTTGTGTGTGGTAAGAATTCTTCTACCTTGCATCTGTCAGCAAAGACAACATTTTCAGGGGCTGTTAAGTGCCCTGGCACAATGACACAACAACAGTAGCTACTGAGGATAGTGATAGTAAGATCAAGCTCACTGTCTCATTATGTGGAACTTTTATTTTTGTAAGAGTTTTGTAAAAGACAGCTGACCATGCTCTTCCAAAATCCTCCCAGAACTCGACTGAGGTCATGTTTGACAAACGAACTGGGATAAGCATATGGTTAATGTTGTTACCATGAGGTTGAAATCAGCAGCTGGGCACTCATTCACTCACTGTCCTTCCAAAAGACATTATTCCCATCAGGAGACAACTGTATCAGTAGGCAGAGTTGATCCCTTCAAATTAAGCTTACATTGACATACAGTATAACCACTAACTACCTGACATTATACGCACATTACTGTGTGATAAAACTGCAGTAATATTTAAAGAAATGACAATTGTTTGAAGAGAAAAATGGTAAAACCTGTAATAAATGATTTTTATGCCACTTGGGGTCAGCAGAAACAAGTCCTGACCATAACAGTGACATCATCAATTTTTAAGTTGATATGGTGAACTTGTTAGCAAAAACTTGCTTATTTACACATCCAGCAGACTTATTTTGGTCCGCCTTGCCAGACAGTCCAAATGAAAGGCCTGGTCATACCAGCAAAATATGGCAAATTTCACGCAGAATTAACTTCATTCCAATGGAATCCACTAATCAATTAGTGGATTTGCTTGTGAAGTGAAATAAATCTGTGTGATTTTTTTGCCTCGATTTCAACTATGATGAACTGACCTATTTATAGGTACCTTTCAACAATAGCAAGCTGTCTTGATGGTGTTGACCTCTGGCCTCACTTAAATTAAACTTCCTCTGTCAGAGTATAACATTTTCTACAAAAGAGTAGGGGTTTGGTGCCAGTTGTGAGATGGTAGTGAATGGTTAAATAAATCTTTTGAACAAACTTTATGAAGTTATAGTCTCGTAAGTGAACAAGCAAAGCTAACAAGTTTTACTTTCTTTGTTCATTCTTTTTATTTAATGCAATGGTGTACAATGGTGAACGAAATTCTGGGGGATAGTAAAGAGGAGAGAGAAAATAGAAGTTTCCGGAGCTTTTGTGACAGCACGACTGCCTGGGTAGCATTTGGCCCACCAGCAGGGTACTACTGCAGTAGTTCATCACCTCATCCTGCGACTGGTCAACTATGTCAGCAAAATTCTAGAACCAAATATTTTGCTAAGAAAAATTGATTAATTTTGCTGTGTCACTTCCTGGTGAGATCAGACCACAGGTCTGATAAGTAAAGGTAGGTAAGTAGATAAGTAGAACTAAATTGCTGTGTATGACAAAATAAAATGTTGGTGAGTTTTTTTTCTTGTTGGGTGTTTTATAAATGTCTAGTACACAAAGACACAACGTGTCATGTTAAATGTACAGTATGGCCTGCCTTGTCGTTTACTGTAAATCACAACAGATTTTATTTCATAAAAGCAGATTTAGTGCCAATTCACAGTTGCAGCCAGCTTTACTGCTAACTCTTTGCTCATGAAACTACAACACTACTGCTCTCACTCTGTGACTATGAATGACACAGCACATTTCTTTGTAGTATGCTCTGCCATCACAGATTTGGAGTGTGCATTTCCCTACTCAGTCTGATTTATGAAGAAAGTCATTATGATTGAACCAATTCTTTTATCTCTGAGTGATAAGTCTCTTACAGCATCGTTCATGAATTCCCCCTCCGGCCATGAAATGTGCAGGGGTTCTTATCCTTGTGAGATCTTATTTAACACAGTTTCCAGGTTGATTTTTTGGGGAAAAGTAGATAGCATGTAACAAAGTACATTCCTCAAGTACTGTACTTAATTGAAGAACCTCTACTTTTTTTTCTCCTCTATATTTTATTTCTCCTGCACCTTTTAAAGGATTAAGAGTTTTAAAAATAAAAATTATGTTTATGCCTAAATTAAGTAGCACTCTGATAAGAACGAGTACTTTCACTTTGAACATTTCAGTACCTTTTACTGCCAGTTGTTTTCATTTGTTTGTTTTACTGAAGTAAATACTGGAATTTGGAATGAAATGTAGATTTCAGTTTACTTGGGGGGCCTCCACTAATTTTACATGTCAAAGTCAATATACTAGTCACAGGGAGGACTACTTAGTATGGGTGTGCCATACCATATCTTGATGATAATACAAGTATAAATCGTGACGCTACAGTATGTAACTTTTTTCGTTGAAACAAGCTCCAAAAATCTTAATGTGGAGAGGTGCTGTCAGAGACTTCTGTGACCCAGACTCATTAAACAGCCTGGCAGCAGTGCAGAGATATTCCTTTCTAAAGTTTCTGAGCGAGCCCTTCTAACCAGTCAGAGAAGGCCAAAGTCAACGGTGGGCGCTCACAGCTGTCAAACAATACGTGCATGCGCTCCCGATCTAGTCTATAATCGAGGCTTCAAGCAAGTATTGGCTGCTGGAAGACGGTATTATGGCTGACTCAAAGGCTAGCATTCGTTGAGACAGTAAACAGGACAAGGATGTAAGTGAAGGGCTGGTTGGAGCGTAACGAAGCAGGGAGAGGGAGGGGTGGGAGGAGTGGACTGGTTTGTTTTCCAGTCTCATGGTAGCACGAAGTTGGTTTCCATAACTTCCATATTGGAGCTTTAATGTGATCAGTGTCTGTCATACCATTATACCAGCAAAATTGCAACATGTTGTACTGACATTATGAATATGTACACCAGCAACACCCCTGGCTGAAAAAGTAATGAACATGCACTGTAATTTCAGGAGTTATCTGACATCATGACAAGATACAGCTGAGGTGACAGTGATTCATCAGTCACGTCATATTTTCTTGTTGCAGCAAATGCCGTAAACGACAGAAAGCTTTCCGTGTTTTTACAATTTGGGAAAAATAGAATTGTATGTGTGTGTCAGATCTGGGTGCAGCAAGCAGTAGCAAGTTTAAGTTAGTTTGACAATTTTTTGCATCAATGATTCTGACCAGAGAGTTAATTTAAATCAGAGCATGGAAGCACATCTCTTCCTCTGTCTGCTCTTCCACTACATCCTGTGAATCCACCATCTATTGCCGATGGTACTCCCTTATGATGGTCCATTAAGTAATTATAAATAATTATTTAGTTTATAAATGAGTCATATATATGTAGAAAGTCTCACCCATCCCTGACCTGACTGCAGGTGTTGAGTTAGAAAAATGCAGGAATGTACCAAGCAGGGATATAATATAATCATGTTGCAATGTGGGAAATGTAGGATCCAGTGTATGGACAGAGACTAGGGACTAAGTCAGGGTCAGCATTTCTCAGCCTCTGCTGCTTCATTTTTTAGTTTATTTATTTTTGTGCGTGTGTGTGCTTGTTCTCTTGATCCCGGTTGGTATTTTAACCTGAATGAACACTAACCCATGGGGACTCCTGTCACTGTGGGGACAACATTTGAGCTCCCCATGGGTAGAGACTGCTTTTTGAGGGTTAAGAGTGTGTTTTAGGGTTAGGGTTGGGGTTAGGCATTTATTTGTGATGGTTAAGATTGGGGTAAGGGGCTAGGGAATGCATTATGTCAATGAATATCCCCTCGGGGACGGTGGAACAAGTCTGTGTGTGTGTGCGTGAGTCCCCAACTATGGGGAAGTGCTCAACACAATCACTGCATTACCCCTTTAAGTTAAGATTTTGAAGACTTCTGCTGGTGATGTCTGATTAAATTAACAAGCACTTTTCCAAAGTGAAATTGAATGATTCTTTGACATAGCTGTAAAACTGCAAACTATGTGGTAACTGGATGAGACGTTCGAATTCTCGCTCTTCCTTGTTGATTATTCAGTGTTTTTTCTTTTTTATCAATCTGATGATATAAAGCTGGACGCCAGTGTACAGTCCAGTCTGTATTACTCCTCCTTCATGTTCCTGGGTGTCACTCTGGTCTGAGAAATGACCTCAGCTGCAGAGAAACTAGAGGTAAAACACACACAGAAAGGCGTGTGTGTGAAGGTCAGACATGCTGAATTATGATAAGCCTGTGATTTTATTCAGTAATAAAGTCCAGCTGAGATTATTAATAATGACAGCAATAACAGGCAATCTTGTAAAATGCCCCTCCCACCTTTAATGTGTATGCCTTGTAATTAGTCTCTTACTGTGTGAGTGTTTGTTGGCTTAATAATCTTCTGATAGATGGTTTAAATACGCCGTTCTCCTGAAGCTTTCTCACTGATGATATTACAGATACTAGTGAGGAAGCTACTTAACTCCTGTCATATTCACTGTTAATTTTATATTAAATGCATGTCTGCCACAAATAAGACAAATATTTGGCAGCTATTAGGGTTATGCAGTGTAATGAAGGGGCTTCTCCTGCCTTCGCCATACATCTTTTAAACAGAAAGTCTCAGTGCGATGGCATCACGGTAATGACAAACAGACTGCTACTGAAATGTGAAGAGTGTATTCCGGGCTGATAACAAGGTAAAAATGAACCTGAGCATAATCAAGCTATTTCAGTCCACATTACAAGGCGATCACACTCCTGCTCAGACTTAGCTTTCATGATAGAGGAGGAATAATCAGCCGGCTGAGATAAAGGTGGGGTAATCTGTCATCGGGCTGTGGGGCACCAGGTTTTCCACGCCGCAGGGGCACGGAGAACCCTTATACCTCAAGAGTACGATCCATCATTTACGATTCTAACAAGGCAAGGGATTTTAACATGAAAGATAACACAGGTGTGGTGTTATCAGGTGCTCTCAGAGACCTCTGCTAGCGCTGACGGGGAATGCTCCGTTATCTCCATCCGAGAGAAAACTGACCGTGTGACACTGAGAGAGAGAGCAGCCAAAATAAAGTGAAAATGAAAAACTTAACATCTAGTGCTTATTAATGGAAAGATTATAAGGTGAGGTCAGTGTAATATTTCTGTATGACTTCATGAATTAAGAATGAAAATTGGCAAAAAAAAAATCATGCAAAATCTCTGAGATGTACAAAACACCCTGTCTGTGCTCATGTTAAACAGCACTTATGTTATGTAAAGTCTGAAGTGTTGTTTTGTTTCACATCATTCATTAAGCCTGATGTTGTGTTCACATAAGATGGTTTTGTTTTTCTTCCTAATCAGTAGCAAGTATCTGTTCCATTATAGTCAATATGGAAGCAGCTGCAGCAGTTCCTAAGAACAGTTAAACATTTTCCAACGCTATTGCCAGAAATAAGCGTTATTAATTCTGCAACTTAATTCTGCAAAACTCTGGTTTACGTTCAATGACAAAGCCCTTTTGTTTTTTTTTTTTTTTTTTTTTTTAATTCTTGTAGGGTTACAGTTGGGAAATGATCATAGTTTCAACCATCCCAACCTCCATGTCCCAAGGAATAATGCGCTGCATTTTTATGACACCCCAAGAAATATTATGCAATTTACAAGCCGTACAGCGGAGTCAATCTCATCCACAGTTGTCATTTTTGTGGCAATATTTCTGTCAGTACTATGACCTATTTCTTCTGTCGCTTGCAGAGAATGATAACGCCCCCATTCTTAAGCTCTGATTTGTCAATTGTTTCTCCAACCAAGGGAAACAACTGTCAGTGAGCACAATAGCAGACATACAGAAATCAAAGAAATGGGCAGTGATTTAGAGGTCTTGAACCAGGCTAGAACACCCTCAAAATGTTTTCAGAATGTTGGAAACATCTTTGGAAAGCTATAACGTTTAACAACTGTAGTTGGATGTTCTGAACCACTGAAAAAAAACCATTCAGTGAGCATTACGGAGAGCTGAAGCCCACTAGCCACCGTAAGTCACTCACTGAGGGTTTCTTTCATCAGTATTTCTGAAAAAGTTCGAACATGTTCCAGGGGTTTTACAGTTCATATTCTAAGATAATTGGGTATCTATTAATTTAATTTCATTAACATGAAATAACCATTATTTTGTTAGCATTCAAAACAACAACAAAAATCAGTTAGTGAAAAAACAAACAAAAAATAAAACAATACAAAACAAAAAACAATAATTATAGGGCACTCTATTTTCCTGCATGCACAATACCAGTGCTAGGGCAAATGCAGCGTTTCTGCAATTTTCCATGGGTGCAAGTCTACTTTTTAGTATCTGCTCTGTTTGGTCGTTTCCTGGCAACAAGGGAACGCATTTGCACTGGTGAAGGAGAAGAGGCTCAGTTTAGGCCGTGCAGTGCAATTTTGGTGCTCCTTTTGGCATGTACTTGGCAGAGGTGCACACACACACACAGACCAAACCAAAAAACACCTCTCAGTTACATCAATTATGGCCTCTTTCCATTTCCTACACTTTTTTTTCCATCTACTGCAGATTGATATGTGCATCCAAAATAGAGCCTGAAACTTAAAAAGATTACTAACAATATCATCCACAGGAGTGTAATCCTGTGACTTGTAGTTCTGCAGAAACGTCAGTACTGCTTTTCTGTGTGATGAGTCAGCTGCCTACAACAGCTTCTAGAATTTCGGGAGCTTTCTGTTTAGCTTTCTGTCGGGACTTTTCTGCTGTGGTGTATTCATCACAGAGTAGCAGGAGTGATACGTTTGTTTCAGCTACAGTTTCTGATATGAGGAACTGGGCTGTGAGTAATTTTACACATGGACGGCACAGCAGCCTGACATGATTATGTAAATCTCTGGACATACGACAGGATCGGTCAGGATGTAAGAGCAAATAATGTTCTGTTTTTTTCTAAATATCAGACTGGGAAATTTTTACTGACAGAATCCAAATCCAAGTTTAACATTAAAATTATCTGCAGCACGGCTGTCCTCAGGATGAGTCCTGAGCTACATCACATCATTTGTAATGTGAAAAGTATTATTACTGTTTTCCGTTTTGCCCCTTGCAGTCATGTTTATAAATATTTGCAGTTGTGGCTTTTCCATCCTATATGCTGCGATGTTAGTGAGAATATTTTTAAAACAAGTTCATATGTGTGAGGCTGTTTTTTTAATCTCAGCAGAATGCAGGCGAATCCTGCACGTTTACAGTTTTCAAACCAGTACCCACTCCATAGCTCAGCCTGAACTGATTTGTTACCTGCAATTATCTCTAAATCAACCCCAGACCTGCCTCAACCTGTTAATATAAGATCTGAGCTAACTCATTCTTAAATATAGGCTCAGAGCTCCTGCTGGGCAGTGAAGCCAAAAGGTCAGGGCACAGCATACTGTTGGGGCACAAGAGCTAATAAATGAATAAACTAAAAAAAAGAAAACTGATAGTGCAGGTTACAGAAGCAGATAATTTCATGATTATGATTTATGATTTCTGTGCATTATGGTCATTTGTTTTTCTTCTGCTTAAGACCATCTTCATGGAATAGGTGCACACTCACACCTCTCAAAAATCCTGTTTACTTTACGCAACTCTGGCACAGCTTGGATACCTTTATTACACATTTAAATACTGTGCCTTGTTGTGCCTGCTTTAACTGTGGTGCTGGCACAAACCAGACACAACCAGAATTGTTTAAAAAAAATTGCTGGTCACACCCACTTGTGTTTGCACCTGGAATTTGCTTGGGTTTGTGTCTGCGCCCTATTGCAGGAAAATAGAGCCCATAGTGACGCTGCTTTCTCATCTCTCTCCTCTCTCCTCCTGGCGCTTTCTGCAGATATTTGTGCCTCCAGAACTGCAGAGTCTGGATCTGTAACTGCAAACCACCTACTGCCCCCATGATCCAACTCAACACGTGCTACTCTAATTATTATTTTTTATCATTATTATTATTATTATATTTAGCTCGATTATGATTATTATTAGTCTTATTATTATAATTATTAGTTTTATTGTTGGTCTCGTTGTTGTACATCTTTGTGTGGAACCTGTTTTGTTCAATGTTCTCTTTCCTCCCTCCTGAGAGTACTGTTATAGATAGAGAGAGAAAGAGAAAGCGCAAGAGAGGGAGATAGAGGGAGGAACACTGTACCCCAGTACACTGTCATGCTGCAGAGTCCTTTGCCTGACTTCAGCAGCTTGAACAGTTTATTACTGGGATGGCTGGAGTCAATTCAATTCAATTCAATTCAGTTCAATTCAGAATGCTTTACTGGCATAAATGTTAGGCAAGCAATATTGCCGAAGCCTAAATTCAGTTCAATAATGAGATAAGTAAAAAAAATGTATAGTTCATTATATTCATTAAATAAATAGATATAAAGAACAGGAAAATGGCCACAAAACAGTAAATACATGTTTTGCGTGTGTCCCTGGGGATCCTGAGAGCCCAAACACTGCATGGTATCAATTTGTTGGAGGGTGGGGATGAATGAATCAAGCACTTCATTTATGAATTTATGTTCCAGAGGAGGTGGTGTTGGAAGGAGGATGTACAAAGTGCAGGACTGTCACACCAGAGACCAGGGTTCACATCCCGTCCCCCATCTCTGGATTAGACAACAAAAGCACTTTGGTTGAGGTTAGGGAAAGATGGTGGTTTTGGTTACATGTAAATAAACACATTGTGTCTGAAAGCACTGTGACATTTTTCTGTATTAGACCAGGCTAGGATCTTTCCAAGTGCTGTGAGTGCCTAAAGTTTAACAATGCTGTAGTCACTACAAGGGGATATGGTCTTGCAAGATCAGATATTTTGGCAGAAGACAAATACGTTCTCTGTGAACATATAACTAATTTATTCAGTATCAACATATCTGCAACTTACCAAATACGTTAACAGAATTTCCTCATTATGCTTATAGAAATTCAGTCGCAATTAAAATTAGTTGTATATAAAAATGATTTCCAGGAGGCGCTGTATTGTCAGTAGTTTCATATTAACATAAATCTCAGTGTGATTCTGAATGGGCTTATCTTACTTTTGGACCTGAGCCTTAAAGTACTGTTTTTTCTTTGGGACTCTATTCCCCCCGTGACACTGTCATAAGTCACAGAGAAATGTTACACATATTTTTGTAAATGTCCTTAGCTACCTGAACTACCTGTGAAAATAGTCGGTAAACAATATTTCAAGGACATGCTTGTGCAACCTGAGGAGCTACTTGCCAAGTGCTATTCAGGTTCCCTCTTCTGCATCCAGTCAATGCTATCAAAAATGTTACCAGCTGTGTTTGTTCTGTAGACCAACTTTTAGTGCAACTTTTCCAGAAGTCCACCACGGGGGGCGGTACGCCCCGTCTGCCTTTCCCTCCCCTTCGATACTCGAGGACAGAACAGCAAGGAGCAGATAACCTGAGCCGCAGCCTGATCTATATTCTGGACAGGCAGTGTACTATATAAAGAAAAATAATGGGCCTTTGTAAGTCTACCTGCCCCACTTGCATCTAAAACTTCCTGAAGCCTCCCACTACAAGCGAGGGTCAGATAAGGCTGGCTGTAGGGAGAGGTGAAGAAGTCTGTGCACAAACACTGCCGTCTCCTCTGAACAGCTCCTCAATCACTCAAAGGCCGAGCTCACTGCTCCTGTCCCTCTAGCTACTCACTTGATATTGCAATACAGTGTCTTGTACCGCACTTGTTTGGTATCATCATGTGTAATACCAGATGGATCACAGCATTCTGTGCAGTACACTTATATACTAAGTTTATGAGGAGAGTCCTGTTTATATATATATATCTAGATATATATCAGGATAGCAGGATCACATTTACAACAATCAGCCACAACATTAATATATATATATATATATAATATTGTGGCTGAAATAAATTAGGATTATTAAAATACTGTTTTGTTTTTGTAAACACTACAATAAAACCTGAACAGTCTCTATCACGTCATGTTGGTGATCGGAGCGACTCGTCTACCTGTATAATACTTAAACATGCGGAGCTGCCGGTGGTACTTTGGCCAGACTCGTTAAAAAGAAGATAGAGTGCAGCTGTTGCCCCTATGAGAATAGTTTTTGTGCCGATAGTTGTTGTATAATAGTATAGTTGTTGTTCTGTCTCCTAGCAACCAGTATTTAATTGGTTAGAGGAGCAAAATAGCACAGAAGTAGGTATCAGAAATATTTCGTGAGCAGTGTGAGCAGATTTCAGATTGCACAAATCCCATTTATAACATATTTTGACCAGTGAAGTGAACCACCTTGATTATTTTGTATTGAATGAGTTGCATATTAGCATTTTAAGTCATGAAAAGATATTCTTGCAGATCTTGTTCCAAAGGTCAGCAATGGGCGTGATGAGTAAGTCTTGTTCCCATTTATTGATGGTAAGGATACTGTTGCGTCTAATTTGGATATCATTCTGTGTATTCTGGATAAGAGTTTCTGTGAAGCAGGGATGGTAATGAAATCTGATATCGATAGAAGGGTTCATTCATGGTCTTAATGTTAAGTTTTGTTAGAAGTGAAGATTTGAGTAGAAGATTCTCCAGGCAGTAATACTGCACCTCTGGACCATATCTCACCTCTGGGGTGAGATATGTTTAAGATGTGCAATACCTTTCTCAATGCATGATCAGAAATTAAGTGTTTTGTTAACTAGAAAGTCTGGGTTTTTCCAGATGGGAGTGTAGTTTGATGGTGCGAGGATTGCATTCGTGAATTTGTGGAATTTCAAGCAGGCTGTCAGAGCCACTGCTATTGTTGGTGTTTTGAAACAAGAATGATGTTTGAAATTTTGGCTTAAAAATGATGAGTCATTAGTCTGGATTTCATTTCACAATGCTTTTTCTGTGTCTAGTCATGTGATGTCTGACTGTTAGGGTGGATCCACTTAAACATGTAGTTGGAGGAGTTGAGTTGATTTGCCAAGAAATAAGAAGGAGTGTGATGCAGCTAAGCCTCCTTGTTTTTTTTTATTTTTGTAGAGTGGCTTATTTAATCCTTGGTGTTTTGTTCTTCCAGTAAGATCTGGAGATAAAGGAGTCTAATCATCTGAACCAGTTCTTGTTAGGTTGAGTTTGAATCATTGAGTAAAGAGTACTGACATTTTGACATTTGCTATCCTTCCAATAACTGATAATGGTAAATTCATCCAGCGCTGTAAGTCCTTTGGTTTGAGCAGTGACGTTGAGACTGAACAACTCTGAAAGCCTTAAATATTAGATATACTGGAAAGCTGAATGCCTATATATATCACATGACAAATGCATAGCGAGAAAGGTGATGTATGGGCTGCCGCATTGAAAATGTTTGTACCTAATGGAAGGGATAGTGGATTTAGCCAACTTAATAGAATACTTGGACATTTTAGGGAACAATATATTGTCTGCCTAAGGACTAATTTTTTGTTGTGCGTTGGATGTTTGAATTCCTTTAATACTGATATTTTGATAAATGGCTGCTGCTACAGATTCAGTGAAAATTGTGAATGGGGAGGGGGAGAGTTGGCATCCTTGTCTAGTCCCCCTATGCAATGTAAAGTGTTGTGATGTTAGTATGTTGGTGATGTCAGTGGCTGAAAGTGAATTGTATAAAATATTTACTCAATTTATATATTTTTCCTCAAAGCCAAATTATTCCAAAGTTGCAAATAAAAATTTCCTGTACACTTTATTAAAAGCTTTCTCTGCATCTGAGAAAACTACTATGGTTTTTATTTTCTGAAGTAATGAGTAACAGAATAGAATGACCAATGAGCATGTGTTACTTGATAAATTTCTTCCTTCAATGACACCAGTTTGGTCTGGATGAATTATGAATGGGATGACTTTTTCTATTCTGTGTCGATGAATCTTGGCTGAACCACAACAGTGGGGTCAGCCCTATAAACATGAATGTCCCAGACTGACTACATGAACAAGTGAGTGAGTAAGTGAGTGAGTGATGAAGTTACACCATTGGTCAGCCAAATGCAGTGTTACTGAGTGCTGAAGTTGGAGTTTCCCCAATGGCCGTTGCTCTTTCAAAATAAACTAGTGCGAACAGTTTCTGTTGCGTCATCAGGGGGGTTATTACAGGCAGTGTTGCCAACTTAGCACCTTTGTTGCTAGATTTACAGATTTTTTACACCTCTTTCGTGACTTTTCTTCACAAAAAGCACCTAGCAACAAATCTAGTGACTTTATGGACAAACCTTAGCTACTTACCGTAAAAGAGAGTCATTAGTATTGCCCCGTGAGCATGAGGTCAGGCTTTCCCTCTCATGTCATTTTAGCAGTGCAGAGCAGCAGTTTGGAAATGACTTGGAAGTGACTGCTGGGTAACATGTAGTCTTAACAGGCCGTATTTCAGTCACTATTTCTTACTTGTTCAATTGTCTGACAACAGAAACAGAAAAACATGTAAATGAGAACAGCTTTATTGGCAATTCGGCTGTATTCAATTACTATATAGCACAGGGAGTAGGAGAGAAGCAAACCAGCCCAGGGCAGCCCAGCCCTATACAAAGTTTAACTGCACCATTGTTGTCTGACAGCGAGAAGGTTCTTGGTTCGAACCCTCGTATTGCCGGGTCCTTTCTGTGTGGAGTTTGCATATTCTCCCCATGCCTGCATTGGTTTCCTCTGAGTACTCCTGCTTCCTCCCACATTCCAAAGACATGCAGGTTAATTGGCAACTCTGAAATGCCTGTAGGTGTGAATGTGAGCATGACTGGTTGTTTGTCTCTAGATGTTGGTGCTGTGATAGACTGGTGAACCTGTACAGGGTGTACCCCATCTCTTGCCCACTGTCAGCTAGGATTGGCTCCAGCCCCATGAAAACCTCAAAGGATAAGGACAGATGGACGGTAGTTGGCTTGAAGGGTTAAGTTTTCTTGTCTGAATCTGTGTATTAGGAACTGAGTTTTCTTATTAATTATTTCATCTAGTGGTAATCTGTATTTTATTAATTCATCCTCTGATTCCTCTGTTGGGTAACTTAAGTTAATGTTATGTAATTCTGTAACTTTCTGTTCTAATATGGCTTTGTGTTAAATTTCTTTCTTTTTTTTTAGGTAGATAAAGAAATGATTTTTCCTCTTACCACAGCTTTGCTGGTTTCCCAGAGGAGAGTTGGTGATGTCACTGCGAAACCATTTGATTCTAGGAATCAGTTGTGTTAATGTAACTGTCAAACTCTGGTTCTTTGTGAATACATTTGTTAAAGTGCAACCAGTGATTGGTCTGTGCTGACTGTGGATTATGTCTATTTCATGTAAGTGATACGGGGGCATGGTCACAAGTAGTATTAGCATGGATCTGTGAATCTTAGGTATTCGATATAATTGAGTTACTGGTTAGAAAAAAAGTGGTGATACGTGAATATTATCCTCATATAAAAATACCTGTGACCACTGCAGAGTCATTTGACCTGGGAATTAATGCCAAATGTACCTTTTCAGACTGGAGACGAAGAGGAGCACATTGCAGATCAGGGTGCATAGTGTAGACGTCGGTGCCCTTGGTTAAGTCCCAAGTGAGACAGGTAAAGGTATCTTTTGGGGCAGATGGGATGATGTGCTTAGTGAGTGTTTATTGTTGTTTATGTTGTGTGTGTGTATGACACAACATAAACAAAACGATAGACAGAGAACAGGGCAGTGTGTCTGTGTGTGTGTGTGTGTGTGTGTGTGTGTCTGTGTGAGAGTGGGAGAGAGAGAGAGTGAGAGATGGGGAGTAGGTGGGGGTTTATGGAGCAAGAGACCTACAAGAGCTAGGGAGTCACATCTTTATCTCTGTATAGTTGCCATTCAACATATAGTCTATCAAAAGAAATGATGTTTTTTTTGTCCTTTTTTTCTGGAGCTGCTTTTTCTGATCGAATAGTTTTTTGTGTCTTTCCAGGGTTTCCTGGGAAAATTGGTCACTGAGTGGATAGTAGTTGCTTTCCTTGGCATTACTACTACTAGTTCTTTATGTATATAATGTTTAAATTTGGCGATGATCAGCCGCAGACATTTGTTATTATCCTTTTCACCTCCCAGAGAGTGTATGTGGTGATGTGATGTCACTGAAGGTATTTTTAGTTGTATGAAAAATCTTTGATTCGGTTTTGGGATCTTCAGTGTTTTGTTCTGGAATGCAGGAGAAAACAAGATTATCCCACATGCTGTGAAGCTGTAAGTGGAGAATGGTTTCTTTCATCACTCTATTTCCAGACATGATGGAGGTGATCTGAGTGGTGAAGTTGTTGACAATGAATTGAGGGGTCTAATTTTCTTTTGTGATTTTCCATTTGTTCCTGACTGAATTCCAGGCTACTGCGTAGAGCCTGGAATTCCTTGTGTAACACTTAAGATCAATTCTGTTGTAAAGTGCAGCGTCAAGTGCAGTTTATTTGGATATAGGGAAATCGCTCACCTCTGTGCAGCAGGTTTTTGGAGATGCGGTTGGGGATGTACCTGAGCTGTTAAATAAATCAGTTTGATATCTTTTGAAGTTTGGTATGGATTTGGTTTTGCCTTTATTTATGTTGCACCTGCTGTCTGTATTCATGGTGCAAAGCATGAGAAAGCACACATCAATGTGATTTTCCGGGTCGTCCAGGTCAATTGTTTACATATTCCTATTTTGAAATCGAAAAAGAGTTTTTTGTAGCGGTGATGAGTTTTAGATTTGCAGTCTAGCATGCCTGCCATCTTAGATCTCGCACTGAGTCTCCTGAGAGTTCGTTCATAGCATCATCCACAGCTACCAGCACATAAGCACAGAGGTTTCTGTGGTTTGCAACAGTCTGGTTCAGGTTGCACAATTTAGCGAGCGGATCTGCTGTGTGTAATTGTGGCTTGACAGTGACAACAGTCAATCCTGTTAGAGATTGCAGATGGAACAGACACCTTCTGCCTTCAGACAGCTGTAAAGAGAGTCACCACAGTAAAGGAAAGGCCATCAGTACAGACTACCTACTAACTGTTGTGGAGTACAGAGATGTAAGAATCCCTTATTACCCTTTATTCTGTCTAACTGGAAATATTGCCAGTAAAACAGAAAGCTTTGATCATTTGTCAGGTGGTTGAAAAACAGAAAATAGAAAAAAAGTGGAAAGATTAGCAAAAAACATAAAAACCACTCATTCTTGGCACTAAGATTTCAGAAGATTTGCGTCACTTAACCCTCTTCTGCGAATCTCACCCATCACGGGGTGCATAGTGAGTCACAAAGATACCAAACCAGCGCAGTCGAGCACATACCTTCAGTGCTCAGCAAGAAAATAAGTTTTGCACCGTGTACCAGCATGACAATAGAGCCCTACATCTAAATAAAGGCACAGCAACACAGAGAGTACTGTAGGTTCTACCTAAGAGGGAAATTTACAAAGAGAGTATGGGAGTGAGAACTTTATATATATCTGCATAAAAGGGGTGTATCCTTAGTGCAAAGCATTCTAATTGAATAAAGCCAGTCCTATAGTCATTTTCTGAGAGCAATACACATCTCTGATAACCATGAGTACTTTAATGTTCATGCAAAGCATGTATATCTATGATTTGAGGGAAAAGGTTACAAGAAAAATCTAGTTGAGTTTGGCCTATAGAGATCTTGTAGCAACAAATTATCATCTCCAAATAAAGCCCTTAATTTAAGGGTACCACGTTTTTTTAACACTTAAAGCTCAAGCTCTGGAGATATTAAACATTTGGTCCAAAAACATCTTCTCTAGTGTTGCCCGGGTGGGTCATATTTTATGTCCCCTAAGATTTTGTCCTAAGAGATTTCTTAATAAGAGAAATTCCAAATTGCAATTTCCCATGTCATTACTGTATTAATTACTCATCTATGATCAAAAGGAACGCATTCACACATCCACACACAGGTGACACCATACTGATCAAAAACAGTACTGCATGCAATTCCATGTATTTTTTTAATATTATAACATGTACTTTATGCGTTACTTCATTTATGTTGGTAAATACAGAAGGACACTAAAAAGAAGGATCGGTGAACACAAATTGGCTATTTGCAACACAGACATAAAATCTACAGTTGCGCTGCTTTTTAATGAGCATAAACATGATGTGAGCCACCTCAGATCCACATGTATGTAGTTGTGGTCAATATGTCCAAACATGGAGGGGCCAGATGCAGACTGTTGCTCAAAAAAATCAATCCAAAAAGCTTCTCTAAGCACCTCTCTGAAGCTTTTTGGAATCATTTTTTTCACTTTACCCTTATACCTAATAGGTAGATAGATGATGTTCAACAGTCTGTGAAGCATTCTCCTCTCCACAACCAACTCCAAGAGTTCGAGGGAAGGCCCCAGCACAGAGTCACCTTCTAGATCAGTTTGTTCAGTTTGTTGGTGTCACTGGCTCTGATGCTGCTGCTGCAGCAGAAAAAAAATACTGCACTGACCCCTAAAGACTGGTAAAAGATCTGCAAAATCTTACTGCGCACATTAAAGGAGCTAAACTTCCTTGGGAAGTACAATCTGTTCTGTCCATTCCTTGGTGTTGCATTTCCAGTCCAGTCTGTTGTTGAGGTTGACTCCAAGGTATTTGTATCCCTCCTCCACCTCCACCTCCTCTCCAAGATTGAAAATGGTGTTTAAATGTTTAAATTTATTTAAATAATTTTAAAATGTTTTAAATGAGGATGAAAACAATGTTTAACTAAAGATTCATGGTGAAATTTGTATTGATTGTGTATTTGTGCTGCTTTTTCTTGTACGTCTGTTGTTGTCATGTCAAGAACAATATTAATTACCGTAACCCTACCCCCCATAGCATTCCTAATAGCAGCAGTACTGATCCAGCATCAGTCCATAAACTGCAACATAAACCACAACATAAGATGCAGTGCCACTTGTGCCTGCAGTGTGCTGCTCTGGTGGCGCTGACAGCCAAGTGCCGATCATATAATCCTGTTAGCGATTGGGATGTGATCCATGATCTTTAGAGGATGTCAACCCTTTCTCTTCCTCTCCCATTTTTCATGTTACTGTCCTCTGTATGCAACGCTGAAATAATCTTACACTCTAAGACTCTTCACTAATATGCAGTGTGAAACCCAGCCGTGTTGAATGGGATTTCCATCACTCTGAGGAGAAGGGAGAGGCAATTATGGAGGAAAAATTGGAGTAAGTTTACACTTGGCTACAGCAAATGTTTGGAGGTAGACCTCATTAATTTAGAAGCAGATGTAAACAGTGTTTACAATGTCCAGTATTCCACACGGTTGTAATTCCAATTATCTAATTTGATGAGATGCATTATAGGGCAATTTCACACCTGTAGTTAAGCTGTAGATCTGTACCAAGGAAATGAAATCATACCTTGATGCCTTTTAGTTTCGGTCCAGTTCATTTTCACACTGACATTTTACAAAAAGACCAAGGACTATAGACATGGAATCACATGGATTGACAGGATACTCACTGATTCCAAAATTTTGGAGATGTCATCTTTCATCATCAGTGCTAAATGGACCCAGCACTTTACCTGATGTCTTTATTTATCTTCTCTGGTGTCACAAAGAGCTTTAAAAAAGAAAAAAAGAAAAGAAATCTCTCTTGGGGAAACTCAAATTTAAAATTAAAAAAAAAATTTAGTGCAGATATTTTACTTGAAAAAATAAATTACTTTGTACTTCATGACTTCATGACATAGCTGTCTCAAAAAAGAACAAAGTAAAGAAAAAGAAACAATTTGTTTAAGCCCATTTAAATGGAGCCTAATCTTAGTTCAGCAGTAAAATAGTGCACACATCAACTGATCAGTGTCAGCTGTCTCATTGATGCAACATTGATTTGCATTGGATTATTGGATTATTGAGGGCTCCCTCAAATACTAGAACCTTTTTCATGAAGTTTCCCTGTATAACTACTGTATTTGAAATAATTGGCCGGTTCCTTTGCAATCTTGTAACTGAATAGAGTTTATGTTAGAATGTCCTTGGATAATCTGATTTTAATCTGGGTTTATTTTAAAAAAAAAAGAGTCGTAATGTCCAATTGTGCTTCCCAATTTCAAACATCCACAGTGAGCTGAGGGACATTTTGGGATGAGGGTGCTATGGGTGCTATGCTCAAAATACACTAAAAATGACATTTAAAGGTTTCATTGATCTTTCCCAGCAATTCTGTGTTTCAACCACAGCCTACAGTTTTTATCACAAACTAACTTAAATGATCAAAGACAGACAGTGAAAGTCAAAATGACAGCTATTTTTCAGTATTTCACTCATTCCAGAACTTTTGATCAAACTAGTTTTATGCTGAATTTAAAGTTACTCTGTGTAATTTTCTCTCCATCTATCTACCTATTAAAACATTTAGCCTTGTGAAGGACTTCACACATGGTTTTTAAGAGGAAGTAAAAAAAGAACCACTTTAAAATAATGTTGTGTTTTCTTTTAACTCCTCAGCAGGTCTTCCAGGCTGCTGTGCCTGTCTGCTGCTAATGTGCTTTCAGACAGTTAGTCAGTGAATGTTCTCTAATTTCTGGACCAAGTATTTTCAAGTCTTAACAGAATTGTATTGCCTGCCTGTCCAGTGTGAAGCCCAAAGCAATTGTCCTCTAATGAAGACCAGTTGAGAAGTAATCTAACCCGGGAGTGGGATAGCATTGTTCCCCTGCAATATCCAATTTGCACTGAATTCATCTTAATGCGCTAGCCCTTGTAGCTCCGGATTAGTGATCTAACTGCAGTAGCACGGAGCTTAAAGTCCCAGACAATGCTGATTGATTGAGCTTAAGTCTGGTATACATCTGCAGGAAGAAATCCAGCTAATTTGCTGTTTTCCGAAGTTCCCTGTGTTATCGCCAGACTTTTTCAGAATATTGCAGCACAGAGTGGTTTGAGGAAAAGAGACTCTTATCTCTTTCCCTCCGGGCACTGACTGACTAAACGCTCCAGCTGTGTGTTGATAGACTGACCTCAGGTGTGCCACAGCAGGCCAAGGTCATCACATTGAGGGAGCAGGCTGCGTTCAATAGGGAGAGAATGACAGAGAAAATGTTCATCTTTTATCTTGTGAAGGTGAAAAAGTGTTGACAGGGACCAGAGCACAACCCTGACACTGATTAATGATATAACTGAAGAAAGGTTACATGAAGCACTTCTGATTCACATGTAAAAATGTGTTTTGTTCTTTTTTTTGGTTTGTTTTTTCCACTTTTTAAATGTGTACTTGGGTTGGATTTCCATTTTGTGTTGAAGATTGTGTAGGTGTTACCTTCCCATTTCTCTTTGTTTGTACTTAACAAATCTACTACTGTGGCTGCAACCAAAAACAGAAAACATCTGTCTCTGTGCTCCAAAGAATTTGAGCATTTTTTGGATGAAATTACTATAATTTGCTTTTTTCAGACTTTTCCCACATTTATTCTTTATTCTCTCTCTTATTATTTTGAGGCAAAGTCACGAACTCTGTCATGTTCTTCAAACCATTCCTGAACAATTTTTGCAGTGTGGCAGGGCGCATTATCCTGCTGTAGGAGGGCACTGCCATCAAGGAATATCATTGCCATGAAGGGATGTACTTGGTCTGCAGCAATGTTTAGGTAGGTGGTACGTGTCAAAGTAAAATCCACATGAATGCTAGGACCCAAGGTTTCACAGCAGAACATTGCCCAGAGCATCACACCACCTTTGCTGTCTTGCCTTCTTCCCATAGTGTATCCATTTGCCATTATTTCCCCAGGTAAATGATGCACATGCAACCGGCCATCCACATCAGAAAGAAGAAAGAAAAAGAAGACCAGGCCACCTTCTTCCACTGCTCTATGGTCCAGTTCTGATGCTCATTTGCCCTTTGTGGGCATTTTTGGCGTTGACAGGGGTCGGCATGGGCAGTCTGACCGGTCTGCAGCTACGCAGCCCCATTCGCAGCAATGTACAGCTTTCTATCATAGCCAGTAAATTGTTTTTTCAGCAATGTGTGCTACAGTAACTCTTCTGTGGGATTCCATGACCCTGTCAGTTCACAAGTTGTCCTTCCTTGGACCCCTTTTGGTAGGTACTAACCACTGCATACCAGGCATACCCAACAGGACCTGCTGTTTTGAGGATGCTCTGACCCAGACGTCTATTCATCACAATTTGTGATGTCAAAGTCGCTAATATCCTTACCCTTGCCCATTTGTCCTACTTCCAACACATCAACTTTGAGAACTTATTTTTCACTTGCTGCCTAGTAGCCTATATCCCACCCCTTTCATAGGTGCCATTAAAACGAGATAATCAATATTATTCACATCACCTGTCAGTGATTTTAACGTTGTGGCAAATCGATGTATAATCAAAGATACAAGAAATGGGATCATAATTTTTATTGGTTTTTTAAAAATTAAATATTATTTTTAAAGCTGCAGTGGACATTAATATCTTTGTTAATATGTTAACCAAATTTTCGATATTTGTTCTGTGACAACGTTGATCATTTTACCCTTAACACAACAAACTATTACCCAACCCTCAAAATCTCTGATCTCACATAATCATGACCATTCTCGACTTCATACCTATATCAAACCATATATATATACACAGTCCTGTTTGAAATTATTGGCACCCGTGAATTTTAAGTACAGAATTTAGAATATCTTCACATATATATATTAACCAATTTTGTATAATCAGAATATTCAATAAAATGTCCAAAGTTACTGAACAACAACAACAAAAACAATTCTTTCATATAGTGAAATAAAAACTACAGATATAAAATGTACGCTTTACACAATTATTGGCACGCTTTTGATGAATTTAAATTAATTCCTCAAACAAAATGAAACACAAATAAGACTCACCTAATGTGCTTAATTTTCAGTGTTCACATGACCTGAATTACCATATGCTACACAGTAAACGAAGCCCATAGCAAGTAGGGCAAAAAAATTCAAGACTAATGTTTGAAAAAACTTTCATAGATAAGCCACAGTCTTTCTGGGATAATGTTCATTGGACAGATGCGGAGGACTGGACACCAGGACTGTATATATATATAGCACACATACCAGTCATTTAACTTTCTGTTTTTTTAACTTAAACTCAAACCTTGGGTTCAGTGGGCCAAACAAAGTGTTGTAGCTTCAGACTACTGTCTAGTGACATTTAGTAACAGTGCCACCAGATAAATTCAATCATCCCTAAAAGATTAGAAGGAAGGGGATTCCCAGCAGAGGTAACTCTAGCTTGGTTGTATGTTCTAATAACCACAACGAGCAAGATTGACCAGAACATCAATCAGGACAACATGCACAGCCAGAGACAGATCAAGTGGGCCAAAATACACCAAAGGCCAGCTTTGAACAAAGATGGAGGTCACAATCTGCCTTCCATATATGACTTGTCATGTGACCAAATGACCAAGTTCATGTCCTACAGTTTAAACTTCAGCTCATGTAGTCTGTGCATGTCACAATCTTAAGATTGTGACATGCACAGAGAGCTCTGAAACTTTTCTCTGAAGCTGTGCTCAAATTGAGGTACATGGTTTTGCGTGAGTCCTTGTTTCCCTGAATCTCTTCAGTGGAGTAGGTGCATTTTCATTATAGACTAATTTGGGAATTTCGTGTAAATTATGATTTAATTGTGTTAAACATAATAATGATCTGAGGACCAAGAATGTGGTTTATTTCTTTTTTATTTCCGTGGAATATTTCCTGATTATTAATTTACTCTTTCTGTTTATTTCCAGCACGTTGGAATGAATTGTGAATAAATGCCAATATTACTGGCCAAATGGAAAGCTGCCCCTGCCATCCAATTAACCATCCAACCATGGCCTACCTGCTCACCTCTATTCACTCTCAATAGCCTTCCCCCAGTGCATTCAAGAGTTGAACAATGAGTGTTTTATTACATGGTAGTCAGATAAATAAATACATTGAATGTGATTCTTAAAGTATAATTATAGCCAGTTTGTGATTCAAACACTGACAGTTTCACACATTACCTGACCTGTTTCTGCCACACCATCTCAGGGAATGCTGAAATAAACAGGTAAGTTGGAGAAAATATCTGTGAATGTTCACACTGATGAGAGCATTTTCCATCGCATTTTTACGTATTGCAACTCTGGTTTACACACCAAGTTAACTGCAGCCCTAACTGTGTATATAACATGGACGGCTGCATTTCCATGCAGGAGAAGTATTATTTTCAATATCCTGTATGTGTCAAAGGTGGTGCAATGAGCCCAATGAAAGCTAATGCATGTTTGCATAGCATTATACATTCTTTGTGTCTTCTTTGCATTAAAGCTTGCAGGAGAGTGTGATTATCATTCAGCCTTACTGCAGCCTTGTGTCGAGCTGAATGGGCTGGCTGGGTTCATATGTACATGGCATACTAATGAACACAGACAAAGCATTCTAATGTGATGCTTTGCTGTATATGACAAACAAAAATGTGTAGCATGACATAATTCATGTGAGTTAAAGTGTGAAAGTTGCATGAGAGTTGAAGCCAGTCTAATTCATATTCAGAGATCCCCTCTGACAGCCCATAACTCATAAAGTCAAAATTAATAGGCAAGACTTCCAAGACTACCTGTTTTGCATGGTGATGCTACATCGCTGTATTTTGACATTGCAGGCCATTAAGGATCATACAATTTCTGGAAAATTTAGCCTGCAGATGAGGCTCTCCGACTACCTGTCTAATTAAAAGAAAAGGAGTAGCGTGAGCCAGTGGAGATGCTCGTAGGAGGTCCTGAGAGAGTTGTAACTTTGCAGTTGACCAGATCTGTATCTTGCCTTTATCTCGCTCTTTTAATGGACCAGTGCCACATTTTTTCATGCAGCATAAATAGCAGATCTGGGACATGGCATCCAGTGACACAGGAGGGAGGAAGAATGAAAAAACACTCAATCCTCACAGATATCAGTACACAAAGACACCATAAAAGCCCAAACTTTGCCTGATTTTAATTGTGCATCTTTCATGGCTTCAAAAGAGCAGTGACTGGTGGAGCTGCTTTGATCTTCCTGCATGAGATTCAGCTCTGTAGGAGGAGTGTGCTGTCACTACTTCGGCAATCAAGTTGGTGCTCAAGTAGCAAAGCCAAATGTGAACAAAACCACTCAGCACCAGTAGCTGAGTGACTGGAAGAATTGTCTTTATTTAACCGACATGTTTTGGACCTTCATTGGGTTAATTTACAGAATGTGGAAAAATCATTGTCTGTATGTATACTGCGCAAGAAGGCTGAATCCTTATCATTTATCTAATGTGAACTAGAAACATAGATAGCAAGCCTCCAAAAGATGCTGCACCTCCAACCCAGAAGTTTCAAAATACAAGTACATAACAAAAAAAAAAAAAAAGCAAAAATGTATCATAGTCTCAAAATACCATGACAAAAATAATGATAGAATATAAAACCTGGGTGAGTATTATCCACAGATTTTGTAATAGGTTTATCATCATTTGTCCTGAAAAAGAATGCCTTCTTTTTTAATGAGAAACTCTATCTACAAATGAAAAGGACAGCTATGGGTATGGAGATGGTACCGAGCTATGCAAATCTGTTTGTGGGAAGACCTGAAGTACTTTATCTTTATAATAATGGTAATTAACCCACTTCTCCCATCCATCACCACCTAGTGGAGACATATTAATGATGTCTTCTTACTTTGGCAGGGAGAAATGACATTTTGAGAGAAGTTCCACCAGTATCTTAATGGGAACTCTGCACACCTAAGATCTACAGTGAATTACAGCATGGACACGGTAAATAAACTGGTTATCAAAGTTGTTACAAATGCGATCCAATCAGTACACAAAATCTATGGATCATAATACATTCCTGATACTAAAAGTTTACATCCACCTTCTTTGAAAAAAAGCCTACCAGTCAGTCAAATAACTAGACTGAAGATAATAGTATATGAACTATATTAAAACCACCAGCTGAAGATGTTGGAGGAATTCACAGAAAGAGGTTAGACCAGATTGGTCGATTGATGCAGTTTTAAAACTAGAAGACAGGACTCAAGAAGACTGTCTAACAAACCAAACAACATGAGGAGAGCTGCACTTTAATGAGTAATAGAAAGAATTGTGTTTTTAAGCATTGGCACATTTTACAAAATGATCCACAGCTAGAACATGTTTTTAACAACAAACCAATAATCTTTTAAGGTAGAAAGGAACATAAAGGACAGGACTATTCAACTTTTCCATGATAAATTCAACAGTGTCACAGGTGACACAAAGGATTAGGCTGGTGTTATACGACAGTTTTCTTATTGTCATTAGTCTGCCTCTCAGTACTTTCTGACTTCCCTACTCTGTCTGTGGCTCTCAGCTCCAAGTCCATTGGTTCCTATTGAAGATCTAAATCTTTAAACACCTAACAAATATAGAGTTTCATTTTCAGAAAAGGCTCAGTCATTTCCTAAAACATCTGCTCCCTGTAGTTTTTAAAAGATGTTACTCAAACAGGAGGAAATAGTTCATTTGTTGGGGAAAATTTTCAACAGGTGATTAATTGACATTTGGTGTTCTAGTGAGTATTTTGGGCAGCAGGACTGTGTGTTGGATTGAGTAAGACTCAACTGTTTGGTGTTTGTAGTGGTGTTTGTGTTCATGGTAATGAAGGAACATGTCACCCAGTGCAACAGTGTGGCTCACTGACATGTTTTTAATAGTTTTTGGACAATAATGGAGCTCTCTGTAACAGAGGATCGAGAAACTTTATATCAGTTTTTGATACACACAGTACTTTTCAGTAGGACACATTCATTGTTAGTTTGGCTCTGCACATGGGACAATAAAAATATATAGAATATCACGAAACTTATTCTATAAACAACAGAAGAAATATTGTTTAAGTTTTTAAAATTCATGATATTCTATATATTTTATTCTATAAACAACAGAATTACTCAGAAATGTGCTCAGTAGAGTGCAGACATCTGCTAAGGCCGGTGTCAAACAACATACACCAGACTTCAGAGGAAAAAAAACAAATTCATAGTAAATGATCTGGATCTGCCCCAAATTTGAACGGGTTCTTCCCTGTCCCAGGCCCCATCCCTCCACCAAGTTCGGTGCAAAACCGGTCCGGTAGTTCTTGCGGAATCCTGCTAACAAATAAACAAACAAACAAATAGAAATGGGTGATCACATAACCTCCTTGGTGGACGTAACAAACAGACACAGGTGATTACATGAATATAGAGGCTATCATGTAAATTATAAAAAAACGTAAATGTATAAGATTGGAACTGCTCTTGAAAAGACTACAGGGCAGGGACAAGGGGCATTCTATAGCTGAGCTGACCTGAAAGACAATATTTATGTATTTCATAAAACGTGGCATAAATCCATGGTTTCATTTAGTCTGTATGGTTGCACTGTTAACATTCAGTTCAAAGTCTTTCACTCATGACCTCATGCATGAACACCTCATTAATTAAAGCATTAACTATGGTGAGTACATCATCATGAATTACAATTTAAGCATGATCATGTTGTACTCTGTTTGCAAAAAAAATGGACCACTGAACCAAATCCAACTCACTATAGCGCAGATACATCATGAAATCATAATTAACTGAGCATCAGTTTGTGGCCCATAAAGTGACGTGGTGAGCCATTTGATTGTTACTAACTATTGTTGGTAAAACTATGGCAATGTACATGAATGATAAAGGGCAAGGAGTGGCATGTAGTACTGTCACTCCTTGCAAAGTTTTGCACTTGAATTATTATGATGGATCTGTGGAAAGGCTGTTATTACTGCTGCAGCCGGTCTATGTGTGTTTATGAAATAAGTCAGTGGCTGTAATATCTATGACAGAGAGGGAGAAAAACCCAGCTACCAAAGCAGACTTCAGACACCAGTTCAATCTCATTTAAGCTAGTACGCTACAGTCTTCGCCCCTTTGTCCTTCTTGTGGAGGGTTCCCTATATTGGTAGCAATCCCAAACCAGTTAGTTGGGAGTGGAAATTGACTTAAAAACCCTCAGACAGCAAGTGTGAATTAGCGCTGACCTACTATACCCCACCACCCTCATGCAGAAGCATATGTTCTGCAGAATGGAGGAAACATACACATTTTTCAAATATTATTTTGGTCAGGCACACAAACCTTTGCTACATTTTCCATACACTGCCTTTTTACACTGACTGAAAAATCACAAAACATATAAAGTTAAAAGTAAACAACAGCAAAGCGTCACTTTGTCCCTAAATTCAATCACAGTTTATATTTACAATTTATTTTGGAGCATATGCTCATTGTTTTAAAGATGTGCATTTGCAAGGATGCAGAACATAACATGACACAACAGCTTGACAACCAAGATATGTTGGCTTCCATTGTGACAACATTTTTCTGCTTATTGTGGAAAGTGGTTAATAAGTCTCACAATTAATTACTTTATCTATACCATCCTTCAAAAAAATGTGCACCCCATGCACTTGCAAGTGTGAAGTTTTAACACCTTGGGAAGGGGCTAACATGTTTCTACTTGCTCAGTGGATCTCAGTGCTTTGTGTGAGTGCTGGTCTTGTGGTCAAGCAAATTATTTTGGACCTTC